>NC_140951.1:144255573-144458073 GCF_014529385.1 Adiantum capillus-veneris
ATTCATTTTTTAGAGTACACGTGAATTTTTAAAGGTTCTTGAATTAATATAACTTTTGTGTGCATGGTGATAAGGACGATTGTGGCCCTCAAACGGCCCCAAGTGTCAGTGATGGCTCAAAGACAAACTCCATATACTTGACAACCAGAGTCAAGTGAAATCTTATAGCATATTCCATCCACCTCTTTTACATACCATCCTCAAATGCATCCCTAGAGTAATGATAAAATTCAATTCCAATAGGAAGCTTCATCTACATTGATTGAGCTAGACCAATCTAAAATGTAGCATGGTGCCAACAAAGCAGTATATGTGAAGGGCGTCGATTCCAATTCTTTTGAGTTTGAAAAACTAATAAGCGGCAACTTCTTTCCCAATGAAACATTTTGTCACAGATAATAATGATGCTAGCGTGATGAATAGGCATGATAGTTCTATCTTTAAAAAATCATTCTACTTACCATGTCTCCTAGCCATTTCTCTAACTCTGAAAGCAAACTTTGTAGAAAATGAACAATGTATTGTTTGAACAAGCCTATTGAAGCACATTGAAAAAACCTGCTGATAGGCGAGTCCTCCGGGGTGTATCAAGCCAATTTTAAATTGTAGAAGCCTAGTTTTGGCTAGGACCTAGTGCTTAAGAAAAGCTCACTACAAATGGTGAGATTTACCTCTAAATTTTATATTTGAATGCGAGAAAACCAACAAAATTTAGAGAGATTTATTGTAATATTTTGTTAAAAACTTCACGTTTTGTAAATTTACTTATAAAAATTCTTATGTGTAGGTTTGCAAGTTTTTGGAAAAAAGTTATTTTTTGAGCACTGCAAAGGCCGCATGCGAGCATGCAATGATTTCAAAGTCACTACCTAAACCACCCCTCCTCTTCCTCCATTGTAGGATTGTTGAACCCTAATTATGGCTAGGCCCGCACATTGGCGTGCACCGATCGAAAGGAAGGACAGAGTGGAAGGGCTCACCATAGTCTTCACTCTTATGATGACCAACGAGTAGGCCAACTCAGCGAAGGCTGCGGGCATGGCCCGTGGCTACACTAGTGGACACCAACTTTGACAACAAATTATACATTGGCTTCGAGATCAAGATCAACTGTTTTTACTATAATTTTATGCAGTCATGTTAGCACACATTAGATGTATTTTAGCGTCAATTGGTGCAAGTGCATCTATGAATAATTCTCTCTAGTAGCACACGACGATGCGCACTACTAGAGAGAGAGAGAGAGAGAGAGAGAGAGAGAGAGAGAGAGAGAGAGAGAGAGAGAGAGAGAATATCGTAGAGAGCTATTTCCTTGAAGTGAACTAGAGGCTAGCTAGCTGGTCATTATTATAAATGATAAAAGAGGCTGGCTCAATTCTCTCAAGCAGTGCATGCCGATGTGCACTGCTAGAGAGAGAGAGAGAGAGAGAGAGAGAGAGAGAGAGAGAGAGAGAGAGAGAGAGAGATTTTTGTCTACAAAAGAACTCATCATCCAAGTTCAACATATGGGAATATAACAAAGATGTTGGGTCATCAAAAAGACTGAAAAATAAAAGGAGCATTTCCAATTAGAAAGATATACAAAATCTACAAAATAGATCAAAGAACAAGGACGTGCCCCATCAAAAAGGAGTCCAAACTAGAAAAGATTGTAGGTAACAACATTTAGAAATAGTGTGTAATCACTTGGCAAGAGCTCAAGTCCATCTCATGCTAATGATGACTCATGATCGATCCATTTTAACATCATGAAACAAGGCTTGCTTATCCCTGTGATAGCCCCAATTTCCAGGGTCCTATAGTGTTTTCCAATTTGAATTTGAATGAGTAAAAGTGGGCTATCCAAGTCGAGAACTGGTTTAGAATCTAGAATTCACCAAACATAATAAAATATGGTAAATTCAACGTATAAATAATTCATGAACTCAAGGATTTCCGAGTAGTGTTGGTTTTTAGTGAGGAGCAAAGGATTTCCATCAAGTATCATATAGCCAAGATGAAGGTACATGGAATCTCAAAAATTAGGTAACACATTGCTAAGTCATGTCTAAAACATCTGCACATGGGAGTTTTAAAAGAAAAATTGAAGTCATCGGGATGTCCAATGATAAACCAAAAATGAAACTCATGTGTTTGCAATACAAGTTTGATAATAAGGTAGGAGAAAAAATACATCAAGAGACAATGGGGCGTTATTGTGTTTTGATAAGATACACCCATTGAGTTTAAGGAGCTTGTACCAATGGAGTAAAATGGGAATGTGTACTTTGATGATGATAGAGTTGTGTATGTAGTTGTATTTGACCCTTATATAGTCAATTTAAGTGGGGATTGACCATAATCTCATGAAGAACCAAAAGCAAACCTCATCTAATCAATTCATAAAACATAAGATTGCTAAAGATAAATGAAGCAAGGACAGTCTTGATGGATTACCATTATATGGGCTTATATAGGTTTGTAAATGAGGATTTGAATAATTTATATATATTTGAATAGCCTAATGCTAGGGATCTAATAGACTATAAATTCATATATACATACTTGATGCCAATTCTGATGGTAGATAAGTAATTCAATCTCTCTCTCTCTCTCTCTCTCTCTCTCTCTCTCTCTCTCTCTCTCTCTCTCTCTCTCGCACGCGCGTGCATTGCATTGCATTTATGTGTAGAACTAGGATTGGATTGATTGCTTTGCATGTGTGTGTGTAAGCATTACATTCATTTTTTATCTCAACTTTTTCACATCTCCATGACACCAATCTCTACAAAATCTTGTGTGTGTAATTAGAATTTGGTCATAGCTTTCAAATGAGCCTAAGCATGCCTTTTGGAGCTCATTTGAGCACTCTACTCATTGGCTTTCTAATGCAATGAAAACATATTCTGTAGAGCGTGATTCCTCGATGAGCAAACATCTTTGGTGCCTTGGTCTAAGGCGCCAAGCTTATCTTTGGTAGCCTTGTGGGGTCATGTGGTCAACCCTCAAATCCCATTTTGGGGGTATAGTGGTGGACTTCAAAAATTCACTCAATTAGACTATGGGTTGTGGTTGGTCCCACAAGGGAGCCCTCATGCACTGGCAACTCATTTTCATAGAAAAGCTTCCAGAAGCTCGACTTTTGGCTCCTACAAAGGGCATTTTTCCATGGCCTGCAAGGCCACCACATGAGCCTATTCCCATCAGCCAAAGTACCCTCCTCCCAACTCTCTCTCTCTCTCTCTCTCTCATGGCCAGTAGCTTTGCAGCAAGTCTCGGCCTAGCAAAGGGATCTTTCCCACACATGCTAAAGCTCCTACAACTTGAGGTCCTCTTTTACAAGCATTTCCATGAGGATTGACAATTGTCTAACTTTGTAAAAGAAGCTTGATCATTTCCATTCAACCTCACACCTTTTTCAATACAATGTGTATCCCCATCAAGTTTTTGTGTACCTACTTAATTTTTAAAGTAACCCCAAATTTGTAAGCCCTGCCTCAAAGAAATATTTGAGCCCAAAAAGAGTATTTCTAGAGCTTCAAAGGTCTTTGTGAAGAGGAGCTCTACAAGAGTGAAGAGTGACTTCACAAAGCTCTATCATTTTGTAAAATCTCTTGTAGATTAGCCACACAGAGACTAGGTACTAGGTACTGCCTTGCATCAAAGGGGGTAAGACCTCCACACAACACTTTGGGGTACACCATGGGCAAAGAAAATTTAACCTTTTTTTGATGGCTAAGGTTTCCATGCCTAGAAAGTCAAAACAAAGGGGTACTTAATGAAGAAGCAGCTATGATCCACAATCATGACCTTGGAAAAGAGAGAGAGAATTGAGAGTAGACGATCTCAGCAGGCATAATTCATAGCATGGGATGGGCAAGCTTTAGGGATTCTTCTCATAGATGTAGGGGACAATTTCATCCACTATCTTGAGGAGTGAAATACTTCCTATGATGCATGGGTCATGCTTGAGAGACACTTTAGATCCATAGTCAAACACTCCAAAATCTCTCTCAAAATGCAGCTCTATGTCTCACCATGGAACCAAGAGAACATCTACCTTCTCTTATCAAGAGAATGAAGAGCATATGCACCTAGTTGGTATACATAAAATGCCCGGAGGAGAACAAAGACCAAGTAGTCATTCTACTCAAAGTGGTACCAGATGTCGACTACACTCAAATTGTCACATTGCTTAAAGAAAAGGAGCCTATACCAAATGTGGAAGACTTCATCAACTCACTCCAAGAGCACCAAAACAAGATTCAAGATACAAAGACTCTAGGAGGAGATTTTGTTGCTACATCATCAAGAAACCCAATGAAAAAGAGATGATTCTATTTTTGGATATGATTCTATTTTTGTGGTGCTTGATATGCTTATAAAAAAATTTCACTTATTTTCCATCGAGAAAACATTTATAGCTAAATATATAGGTCAAGTTTCTGTGAAATGAGAAAATATATATCATGGTTTACCTCATAATGTCGGATCATGATACAAAGTTCACTTTAAATGTTTGAAAAACCTTATTCTCAATCACATGAGCCTTATTGGCCTTTATAATTGTTTATCATCGTCAAATTAATGGCCAAATGGAGAGAACCAATCACATTGTTAAAGACATGTAGCGAGCTTATTGTATGCATGAAAAAATAAGTGGACCGGGTTTTTATATTTTGTTTTTCATATATTACTTCATTCCAAATGGGATGATTCTCTTTCAATTATTGTGTGGCCAAGAGTGCCGTACTTTGTTAAATTGGATAGATCTACTCATAAAAGTTCAAGCATTTAAATACATGTTGGATGAGATGCAATTGTAGATTGACCTTATACGCCAAGATAAAAAGATTGCTCAGGATACACAAATGAGCTAGGTTGATCTTAAATGATCTACTCGACTGTTTGAAGATGGAGATATGGTATTTTTAAGAGTGAAGCCCAAATGCAACTCTTTATCAGTGGGTAAGTGTAAGAAACTTAATGTGAGACATTGTGAATCGTTTGTCTTCACAGAAAGAATAAATGGTTAAGATTATTAATTATTGTTACCACCTCATATCAAGGTACATGATGTTTTCTATATCAATTTATTTAAGAAATATGTACATGGTCCAAATGTCATTCTTGATGATTCTTTCTTTTCTACTGTAGCAGATAGTACTTTTTAAGTATACCATTCTTCAGAGGAAGACCAAACCTCTCCTTAATCGTGAACATCTCGTGTAATGATAAACTTACCCTGAGAAACATGCTACTTAGAAATGCAATGATATTTTGAGACATAATTATCCAGACTTCATGTTGAGGTGAAGATACCTCAAATCTTGCAAGTGTGGAAGGATGTAAGATCTTCAATTTTTGGGTCTTCTTTAAAAATAAGAAAAATATATTTCCAGTGCACATTACTTTGATTTTGATTTTGATTTAGAATACTTGTTGTGCCGTTTTGTGATGTTTTAAAGTAGAAAGCAAAGTTTTTTTATGCTCTATAAGATCATATAAACACTTGGTTTAGTTTTGGAAAAAAAAATCTTTTTTTTGCTTTTTCGTACTTTTTTGTGAAAAGTAGGACCAGATTCTTAATCTAGTAGGTCCGAGGAAGCTAAGATTCAATTTTGTGAAAATTTACTTTTTGAGTGCTTTCCGATGAAAAGCAGGTTCCTTTCCAAGTTCAGATAGACCAAATGAAATTGTGGTTCAATTTTAGAAAATTTTGAATTTTGTAAGCTTTTCATGTTTTTTTTTGCTTTTTGTGTTTTTTGGCATTAGTTTTGGTCACCATAAATGGATATACGATGTAGAAACAAGATATAACAATTTTTTTACGAGGATTATTTTTATAAAAAAACTGGCACACTAAAAGCATCGTGGTAGTAGAGCGAGTGTCATGATTATGCAGAGGCATCACAACGGTGTGATCTAATTCACTTACGATCACACTAGATGTCTAAATCTCGTTTTACTACGTGGATGTTGCATGAAAAGTTGAATAGTGTGGTCAAGAGATAACTTCTAAAAGAAAGGGATGTTTTTAGCAAAGGGGAGAGCTTTTCACGAAAGCATGAACCTATTCCTGACAAGAGAGGGGGCGCCATGTTTCTACTTGGGGAACACCCTAGCCTGCAGAGAAAGCATATAAAAAGTAGCAGACCTTAGTTTTAGGTGCTCATGGATGCATAGAATACAATGAGACTCTACATACGTATTATATGGAGGTGGCGTAAGCTTTTCATCACCATTTTTGTAAGAATTTCTCTCTTGTTTGTGGAAAAAAGAAGAAGAAGAATCATCTTTCTCTACTCTCTTACTATACTCTCTTCTCTTTTTACGATGTACGCGAAATCTAGGGCGGAATCCTCTACATAGGTCTCATCATCGCCGTCTTTTGCCAAAGCAAGAAGCCTTTCAATCACTAGTAATAACTCCTTGTTTGCAATAATAATCTTTAAACTACATAGCCATCATCTCTTTCTCTCTACTTTTGTTTTTGTTATGTTGGTACAGCCAAACTGTGTCGATCTATGGAAGTGCAAGAAGTCAAGGCATGGCAGTTTGCAGGCAAATTGCAAAGTACTTCAGAGGCTACCTGATGCAAGTTATGGCAAGCATTGCTCGGATATGTATGCTCAATGTGGCTGTTCGAAGGTCAGGGCAATTTTTAGCACTACTGATCGGGGAAGTTGAGAAGGCTCGAAGTGTCGGGTTTTTTGGTGTTGCGTACAGCTTCAAGCTTGGGTCTATTCGGCGAGGCTCTACCATGGTGGACCCGTCTGTTGTAGATGGGCACTCTTGTCTTTGCTCACTTTTATGTGGCTTGCTTTCGAGTTGGGCATCGGAACTTGGAGCATGCGGGCGTTTGAAGGAGGCATTCGAAAGTCGGAGATTTTGGCGTGTGCAAGGGGGCCAAGCCCGAAGTTTTAAAAAAAAAGCTATTAATATAACAAAAAAAAAAACGAAGCTTCTGTCTATTGCAGTCGACGCTGCAGTTGGAAGGGAAAGGACGGGCCACCTGGAGGAGTGCATGGGGAAGGAGGGCCAGTTTGATGGTGTGAGCGCCGCCAAGGGCGAGCATGCAGGGACAGGTGTAAGGGAGGCTTGCGCACTGGCGGACAGTAGGCAGTGGGGCACCATCAACAGAGAGGGCGGCAGTTGCATGAGGGGAGGAGTTAAAGCCGCCAAGGGGCAGGCCAGACCAGAGATAGCGAAGGGGCTGCACCGGGGGGACCTCTGGGTCGATTGCAAAGAGGAGAAGAGGGTGGCCGGCTACAGTCAAGGGAGGTGCTGTAGAGTTGAGTTTTTTTGGAGTCGGGTCCCACCAAGGTAAGGGGCCGCCAGGGCTATAGGTTGCAGGTGGTGGCCGTCAAAAAACGACTTTTCTGAGAGGAAGATCAAAGGCAGCAAGGTCGCATCGACTTAGGAGATATGTGCTCATATTACACACAATTGTAAAAGGATTTGCCAAGATTTTTTTGCTCGCTTTAGTCTCGGATCCATGTCGCCTTTCTCTCATATCTACTTGTAATTGTGTGAGTATTCTTTGTGTGGGTGTCGGGTATGTAGAGTGGATGCCGGCTTGACATAGACTGGGGGTTTGCTAGAGTTTTTTGCAAAGGTCCGAGGTGGTCAATCAATCGTGGAAACCATGACGATATGCTTTGTGATTGGGTGTGTGTAGTTTGGGGTGTTCGAGTCTAAGCTTGGGTAGTGATTGTTTGCAGATCGAGTATATAGGTGTGTTTACTAGGGGATCGGGGTGCTGTGAGATCACTGGGCTATAGAGAGGCGTTCAATTAGTGTGCTGGTGGTTCTTTCACTTCCCCCTTTCCAATGTGTAGGAAAACTTTGCTCTCGGTGGATGTTTTTCTATGTACATAGACTCATGTATGCCCGGGCTTGTTGAAGGTGTACAAGTTTGATTGTTTCTTTTTTATCGTGTTTAGCATGTGGATATATACATATGGTGTGTGTATGATCATGTAGATACATAAAGTACTCTTTGCTTTCACATTATGTAGACGGTAGCGAGACTATTTTGCCCATATCTCCCAAACCATTATGAATCACAGATTAATCACATTATTTAAAGCATTTTTTCTCCCAAATAATTATGAATCAAGACCAACCCTGTGAATTAGAGATTAATCACATCATTCAAAGTGCTTTCTCTCTTATATATTAGTGAATATTTTGCTTGAGTGAAGAGTTATGGTGAGAATATAGCTTGCGGTCCAGTATACTTAGTCAATATTTTGGACTCTAGGCTCCTTTGAGAGCCACTATATAGACTTATCGAATGGGAAACACACTTATCTATGCAATATCTTGATTGAACATGCTGATAAATGTATTTATGTCATTGATATCACTCCATGAGTGAGTTATTAATCATTTTTTGTATGGGATTATCTATACATGTAGAGATGCTACCAAGAAGGGGTATCATATAGCATCGTGGGTTTGATGTGAGATTTATATATGTTTTATGATTTATTTTGATGATTTTATTCCATTTATTTGATATCCATAAACTTATGTGTCAATGTATGGTTAGCCAACCCGAACTATATGGGAGATTTGCATAAAACAACTTTCTTTTCACATCACGATTGTTAGCATGAGTCTCATATGGATGAAGTGATGTGACAAGATGATAATATATATTACAAGGTTGATCTTGATGCATTAGTATGAGGTTAAATACTCTCTTGTATGTTGTGTGTGCATCCAAAAATAGGAGAATTTTTTTTTTTTTGCACTTACGTATGAAGTTATAGCGTATGATTAATCAAAGCGATGGGGCTATTTTGCCTCATGGTTAAGGTTATGTGATGGTGTTATATGATGCATGGAACCTCAAAGGATAGATGTGGATGTCTCATGTGCATGAGGGTAGTGCTTTCCATCCTTCTAAGTTAAAGCTAGCTCTATGTGCAAGGGGAACGATGTGCAATTATGGTACATCAATTACATATGGTTCGATGATTCTAAATTCGTGATTTGAGATTATGTTTCATCATTGCTCTAACTTTTTTATATGTATAAAGTTTCAATCTTTAAGGGCCATATGTGTCGGCTCAATTGATTGCGCAGAAGGTACAATCAAAACTCCAAGTGTGAGACTTGACTTTAGTGTGATCAATATGATTTATAGTCAAGAAATCAAGATTCTTATGGTTATGGTTGTGATTTTGGAAGCCAATATGGCTCTTGGATTATTTTTTGAGATTATGAGTGTTGCCAAAAAAATTGTAGCCATGTTATGTGCTAAAGTAGTTTTGCAGGATGAGTGGTTTACGGTTTTGGATTGGATTATAAATGGCTTTGATATTGTGTCAGACAAGTAAGGGTAGAGACCCTATACAACTCGATTACCTTAGAAATGATTGTTTGTGTATACGTAAGAGGATATGATATGGTTGGACTCATGTGGTATGTTTCTCGTAACAACAATGATACAAGATTATGATCACCTACATCACTTAGCCTTAAATGAAAGGTTCACAAACCTGAGGTTTTCCTAGATTAGGAGTATTGTCTAGATCTTCTCTTTTTTGTTGGGCTCATCTACACCATTAGTGCTTCAAGGTTGAGTGACCTACACGGCTAATGCATCGAGGATCTTTTTTTGGCTTGACTTAAACACCTAGTGTGGTATCAAAGAGGCATGGTGATATGGTTGGTGTTAATATCCTACCACCTACTAGTATTTGGAATCCTTTCAAAGCTTGGGTTCATGGATGGAGGTGAAGTAGCCTCGGCTTATGTTTGGCTCAAGTTAGTTGGAGGTATTTTGGCTTGCTCCTAGCAAAAAGAAATTATCTTTGTCCATAGTAGGAGGGGATGTGGATGGGTGGACCAGATTCTGGTGTTTTTACTTAGTCATTTATGGTTTTATAATTATGGTTAATCCATTTTTTTATTGCATAACTTCATGGTTTGCATGTTTCATTTAGATAGAACATTGAAAGATTGTCTTTTGTGATTCTCTTGTGTCATCTATGCACTCTATTTCACCCTCCACTCTCTCTCTCTCTCTCTCTCTCCCCCCCCCCCCCCCCCCCCCCCCCCCCCCCACAATGTGGTGTACACATTCTCTTAAGTATGATTTCATTCATACACATTCAGAGGTAGCACTAGTCACTAAGTACCTATGGATGCAGTCTTGTCATTGTTTAAACTCCATACTAGATTAGGTGCTAAGAACTCCTCCCTTATGTTTTCTCTTTCGTACTCTGATATTTATTGAAATGACTACATCAATAGAAAAGTGCAAATTGTATAATTTTTTAATGAACCCCTAGGGAGGAGGATCTGCCATACACAAAGAAGCTAGCATATCACATGATTGTCTTGTTGTACATGCTAAGAAAATGTGTGGAGTAATGGAACATTTATCAAAAATCACAATCAATCCATGAGCAAATAAATCCCTAGCATCCCAACTTGCCTGATCAACATCAGGCAAAACAACTCCAATAGCAAAACTACTAAAGCCTACACCATTGTCCACACATACTATATTCACAAAACTCGGTCTTACATTATCATGTTGCACAATGTTCCAAATTCCCTTTTGCAACAACAACAAGGACATGTTGCAGTATGCCCAAAGTAGTGGATAGTTCTCTCCATGAAATTTGTCAAGAAATGACATCCATCAGTAGATCCATTAAGACCATAGAAGCTAAAGAGAAAAAAACCATCAGTAAATCATTTTTGTGAGGAATGCATAGTTAGACCAAACTTGAAATAGGACCAGTCCATTGAGCTCATCAAATAAGTATAGTCTCTAACCATTCATTAAAAAAAAAATAGAGAGATTATTTAGTCCAAATGCAGCCCTAAGAATACCAAGGAGCAAGAGATTCTCTAAGGGCAGATAACAACCAAGGCAAGTAGAAGCCTAGTCAAAAAGAATATTATCATCACCTTTCCATTATGAAAATGAGACCAATGTTATCAACATTAGCAAACAAATCAAGTATAGAGGAGTTTTTATCCTCAAAAACAAAAGTGGAAAAATTTTCTTAAAGACACTAATGTTTTCCACAGTGGCACCTCCCTTGGATCCAGTTGTCCACTTGATTGATACCTTGATAGTCAAGAATATGTGCAGCTTCATATAGTCCAGTAGGAGGTTCAATAAAACCAATAAGAACATCTTGATCATCTACATGGTTATCCCTTTGTAAGCATTTTTAGAAATGGCTTATATAAAAAACAAGATGAATGAGTTATCACAATAAAGAGGTAACTAAATGAATGACCAATTTTCAGACTTTGCGAAGGTGCTAGAACACATAAGAATGCCTCTTCTGAACTTTCTATGAAAGTACTTGTTGACATGTGTCTCTTCAGCATAGGTCATATATCTATCTTATCAACGAGAAACATTCAACATGGACGAAGTCCTTGACTTTCTATCATGCCTCATCATCAATCAACCCCACCACAACCACTGATAGAGATCGAAAACTGTTCATAAGCATGAAGGGACTAAACTTAGTCGTAACATGGTTTGCATCATGATAAGAAAACTCCAAACTAGAGAAGTAATCTTCCCAGTTGGATTGCTTATCACTAATGTATGCTCTTACCATATCCTCTAGCACTTGATTAACACTTGCAAGCTACCCATCCATCTTTGGATGATCGGTAGTACTAATATTGAGTTGTGTTTCCAACCATTTATAGGCACTCCTTCAAAAATGACTGGTAAACATGGATTCATCATCACTCACAAAATTGTGGATTAATCTATATAATTGATACAAATTGCTAACAAACAACTTGGTTAAAGAATGGAATTGACTGGAATAAACTTACAAAGTTTAAACAATCTATTTACACACACCCATACTGAGCCATGATCATGTATGGTGGTTGGTAGATACATAACAAATCCCACAGAGGTACTACACATGTGGTGCTAAAAAGCGTCATAAGCTATCAAAATTATGAAGTTGCATGACTTGGAAATATGCCTTTGCTAAATACTAAAGTCCATAACACCTAGTGTGCATGCATTTAGCAAAATTGTATCCAAGCCTATGTCTCCATGACTAATGATTTGTATTTGACAATGCTTATGGAAAGTTTTGTGTCATAGCCTACAAGAAAAAAGAGGGAATATGTGTGTAAATAACTCATCAAAAAAGAATAAAATAGATCCCTCAGCATTTTCAAGATAGCCCTGCTAAAACATGTGGACCATAATAGAATGTAAACATGAATTACATTTGGGTACAAATAATGAAATATTTTCATTAACAAGACATAATCTTTTTATATGCGTACTATGAATGCAAAATTGCAACCTAAAAAGCCAAAACAACCATCCATCAATGTTGTTCATAGAACTTGTTACATTAACAAGTCTTACTAGATATCTGACAAATTTTTGCCACTAAAATTATTCCCGATACCAAGTGCTCAATGGTCTAATAAACAGATTTTACCACCACCTAGGAACTCAATTGTGACATGCATAGTTGGAAAAATAGGTGCCACTCTCAGTCCCAGAGACTCATATTCTTCACATGAGAAATATGTCTCATATATTGATATCAGTAAATATGACATCCATCAACTACAAGAAGTATTTGTGTGTGGAGATAATTTGAAACACTCAGTGAGAGCAAAAGAGAGGGACCCTCATAAACCTTGCTCCACACTAGCTAAACCAAACTCCACGAGTTTCTAGATGATGTTGAACACTTATGACAACACGTACCAAAAAACAATCTACATCTTGTAGGCTTAAGACCGTCTTAAGAGAGGTAACCATGAAATGAATATAAATACCTAGATGAAACCTGTGATTCTGTCAAAGGAAAATTAATAAGGGTAAAGAAAATTTGGCAGAGGAGGTACACAAAACATCAACCTATAATCCTTCCCATAATGGTTACCATATAGCTATGCATGACCATGTCACATGCATCAAAACAATTTAAGCAATATTGTTATGCAACTAAGAAAAATCATTGGTTTTCTTTTGTCCAAAAATCCTTGGTGTTGCCTTGGCAATTTGCACCCCTTGGTCAAATTTTAAAAAGAAACTACTTAAATCGTCAGGTAGCTAAGACTAGCAGAGGCTATGGTGCTATGAATAGTGATTGTACACAGATTGGTATGACACACTTAGTCACTACCCTTTGGCAATTGGGAAGGTCTTTCCTTGAAAGCTCAAGTGTGAAGAGGCCAAAAAGCAATCATTAGCACCGATTAACCAATTTTGTCATTCACAAGTTAGGTCGTATCCAAAAATTGTGTTTCTATAGACACACCCAATGTTGTGGACAAAGCAAGAGATCTCTCAAGTTGGAATCATATTCACAAATACATATTTGAAACAATCATATCTCCCCATTGAAAGAAGAGAAAGATTGCAAAACTCAAAGAAAGTAGCCATAATATAAACAAGAAATTGCATGCCTTCAGGCTCTCATTGAAGAGTCATGTAATACATAAACTAGTTCCTTGCTAGTCATGCCATGCTTATCTGCTATAGAAGAAAATTAGCACTTGTAGTGCATACACCTTGTGCAAATAGCCAACGATATAAATTTCCCTTCGATGAAGTCATATGCAACGAGCACAAGAAAATATATCAACCTCAATTGCTATTGAGTAGAAGATTATTACAAGTAACACCTGCAATAGTTTGAACTGGAGATTTATCAATAGAATCAATGGAAAGAAACAAGATCTTACATCTTGTTAAAGAAGCGTGCGATTCCAATGCATGTGGAGACCACATCAAATCGAATCCACCTTGACCATTAGGTGGAGAATGATATCCTTGATAGAGTATCTAGCGTTATTGTTATAGCAAAAGTGTAAACATTGATTGGGTGGAATTAAGTCCACCTTACTTACACGTTGGGTATGTAACTCAAAAAAATTGAGTGATAAGCCTTTGGTGAGAATGATGGCCTCAATGGTTTGAGCCAATACATGATTTCAATTTTTTACACTATCCAAAACTAAGGTTGAGACATTCAAACATGAGCAAAATGCATCCTTTTAATGCTATTTTTGGGCAAAATGTCTCAAAGAGAGAACAAGGGATATTTGGGTATTTATTAGGTCAAAGTGGACTATCTTTAAGGGGAAATGCTCATGCATAGTTTGGTGTGCCCTTGAAGGAGAAGAAGAAGGGAAAGAGAGAACAAGGGATATTTGGGTATTTATTAGGTCAAAGTGGACTATCTTTAAGGGGAAATGCTCTTGCATAGTTTGGTGTGCCCTTGAAGGAGAAGAAGAAGGGAAATTGGGGGAAGCTCTCTTGAGTTCTCTCTCTCTCTCTCTCTCTCTCTCTCTTTAACTCTCTATCTCTCTCTCACTCACACACACACACACACACACACACACACACACACACACACACACTGTGCTACTTTATTACTCTTAGCTTTTTTGGAAAAAAGGGGGGGACCACACATACCTAGCCCTTGGATCGGGACTTATTGGAATTGGTCTTTTTTTAATAAATACACACATACACACACTGGGAAACTTTACTAGTTCTTGAGATATTTTTTCTCTTATGAAAAGAGAGCTTTAGAATATTATTTAAGTCTCCTCTATGAGATTTTTTTTAAAAAAACCCGCCTTGTTTTTAAAAAAAAGCATGATAAGACAATGGCTAGAAAGGACTACACACACTCCACCTCACTTGAGGAAATGCCCGAGCTCACTTACCTCCTAGGTTTTGCTAACCACCTCTTATGGGTAATACTACCGGTTTAGCCCGTTGCAACACTTGAGTATTTTCTACCTTGGGTGAAACCCTACCGTGATTACTCTAGCTATCTCCTCATGGCACCGTGAAGGCGGCTTCATTTTCTCTGGTGGAGATCCTCCTAAACGCCTGGGTTTCTGCGCGATTCGGAGTTATGGAAACCTCCCTCACTGCTCTATTTAAATGTGAGGGCGCATCTTTGGCCCTCACTTAGTTTTGGTTGTGCTTGTTGGCTTGAAACTTGCTACTTTGTTTCTGCATTACAATTACTGTGTATGTTTTTTCCACCCTATGGCCGGTGGTCATTGCATATGGATGATTAAGAGTGCCTTTTTTGCCCTTGTACCTAGTACAATTTGGGTTATTTTTGTCTTGCTTACTAATCTCTGTTGTGGCAGGATGGCGGGGTTTGGTGCCCTGATTGATTAACTATGACTCTGTACCGGGTTTGTATTTTTTGATGAGACTGAGAAAAAGAAGGGGTGTGGGGTGCTCTACCCTCCGCACAATAGCTTTTTGCTAGTTCCGCTGATTTAATTACTGTCACAATGTCGGTTATGGCACTATGACTAGTTAAACCTTGGTTGTTTATTAATGGTAAGAATGGAGAAGTGAAAAAAAGGGGGCTGCTTTATGTTTACATTGGCTCTTGAAAGAGGTTTTTTTCTCTGCCGCTTTACTGAGCTTGGCAATTACTCAACTGCCTGATACTGAGACTGCCTTGGCGGATCACTGAGCATCAAAAATGTTGCGGGTTTTAAACTTCATACCGTTATTTTTTTCATAAATTTTTAGAGTACCATCAAAATGTTGCCTTGACTGGCCTTGAGTATTGGGTTGCCACGGATACTTACATGGGTTGGAAGTGTTTTACTATGCACTAATTGTGATCGGGTTGTTACACATATGGATGGTGATATTTCTCGTTTCATACCACACACTGTTTTGGTTTGTTAAAAAAATACAGATGGGCCATTAAGGTGTGGTGCCTGGTTGTACATTATGGCAATTCTTGGGCTCTACATTGATAAGATGAGGTTTTACATTACAACTTTTTTCATTTACCCGGGAAGATGCTGCTCCCATTATAGCCTTGGATATTGGAACTTTTAACATGGTATATCTTTTTCCTTAAAAGACTTCTTGGTTAGAAGAAAAGCCTCGCTTTTTGCATTGCTCCTTGTTTCTTGGATTACTTAGAGAAATATACAGTAACGACTTTCTTCGAGAAGAATCTGTTCCACATTGTACATGCTTTCAGTTTACCACCTTTTGCAGGAATTTTGAGGCTTATGGTAACCACATGTGCACCTGTGATCTTAGCATTATTGAAAATACTAAAGTACGTAGAATTTTTGCCAAAGGGCTCAATTATATACCTAACTTTCCCAAAAACCCCTACCTTGCTCTATCAGCTATACTAAGCTACCTCACTAACCTTGTCAGTGGTCTCCAATAAGAGATGACAGTCCTATCGGACTTAAAGGAAGTTGTGAAGGAATACTTCCTTTAAAAAGTATCACAACTACCTAAAAAATGGCTTTCTTCTGATGACTCCTGGCTTACAGCTCAGCTAACTTTGATTTTCAAAAAATCTCTGATAAATGGTTTGTTGTCGGGCTTGATAAAAGCTCTGGCTGTCCCACTATTATATGCAAAAACCTTGCTTGGAATGCCGCTCGTATAATCGAGCATCTGGTAAGGAATTCTGTAATATTAAATCTCCACTATAAACTGTCACCAATAAAATTGGTAAACACTTAGGGAATCTAGGATACTTTGTTCTGAACACTAAGTTACCTGTCTTATTTCCCACTTGTAAATTTCATAAGCATAAGTTCAGATGGATATCTAATGTCTCCAATAGTATTTTTACTGATATCACCAAGGATATTACTTTATTCCTTGACCTTGTATTAACCAAATTTGAGCTTATTTGTGACACTAAACAGAAAATCTGCCAGGAATTCTTACATATTCAATACAATCCCTTTTGGCTTACAAAAAACTCTACAGAAGTCTCGCTTAATCTTCCTCAACAAATCTTCCACATTTTTGCTGACATTACACAATGTTACGAAAACATTCCCCTGGAAGGGGATCTTGGCCTTAAGACTATTCTTGCCAAGGTGATTAAAATGGATTTCTCCAATGCTAGAAATAAGAAACTTTTTTACATCTCTCTTTCCAATAAACCTAGGTGGATTAAAATATCTTAGTCCTTATAATCCTTACACTTTAATGAAGTTAAACTTTGCTGTTGCATCTCCTGGCTACTGAATAACTGCACTATTGTTTTAGGTGGTCTGTGTTTTAACCAATGCTTAGGCATCCCCATGGGATTCTCATGCTCTCCACTTATGTGTAATATTTACCTTGCTTTTTTTGAATATAATTGGTGTCTCAAAACCATGGAGTCTTAAAAAAATAAGCTTTCACAGTTCAAACATACCTATAGATCTATGGATGACTTACTTCGTGTCAACAATAGAGATTTCCTCAAAGAAATTTATCTAATTTATCCTCACTGCATTAAAATTGGACCTACTTCTCTCCATGAGATCATCACACCCATTGGGGCTGTTTGCACACCTGTCCAATTTCTTAACCTTTCAGTTTTCCTTCATATCCCATCTGTCGGTGAGTATGACCTAAGGTTTGTTTGGAAAAGGGATCTCTTGAAACTACCACTTGTAGAATTCATAAAAAAGAATAACAAATAGGCCTCAAAAGGCTGCTAATAGCTCTTGCATCAGCATGCTACACTTAATCTAGTATTCTTCCTCTAACTCTTCTCTTGCCTGGGAGGACGTTTATCAACTAATCAATAAGTATTGCATTAATAGAAACCAGATCTATAATACTATTACACAAGCTCTCACCCAGCATAGTTGGCATGGGTTACACTTTAATCAAGAGAATCTCATTTCTCTAATTAGGTAGTAGGCCCATACATAATGGGCCTACTACCAACCCATTGTGTATGGCGCCTGGGTTAGGGCGGGTACACACACACACACACACACACACACACACACACACACACACATTGCTACTTTATTACTCTTAGCTTTTTTTAAAAAAAAGAGGGTGACCACACATATACCTAGCCCTTGGATCGGGACCTGTTGGGATTGGTCTTTTTTAAATATATACACACATACACACACTGGGCAGCTTTACTAGCTATTGAGATTTTTTTTCTCTTACAAAAAAAGAGAGCTTCAGAATATTCTTTAAGTCTCCTCTATGAGATTTAAAAAAAAAAAACAAAAAGCATGATAAGGCAGTGGCTAGAAAGGACTGCACACACTCCATCTCACTTGAGGGAGTGCCCGAGCTCACTTACCTTCTAGGTTTTGCTAACCACCTCCTATGGGTTATACTACCGGGTTTAGCCCGTCGCAACACTTGAGTGTTTTCTACCTTGGGTGAAACCTTGTCGTGATTACTCTGGCTATCTCCTCATGGCACCGTGCAGGCGGCTTCATTTGCTCTGCTAGAGATCCTCCTAAACGCCTGGGTTTCTGCGCGATTCGGAGTTATGGCAACCTCCCTCCCTGCACTATTTAAAGGTGAGGGCGCATCTCTAGGTTATACTATCGGGTTTAGCCCGTCGCAACACTTGAGTGTTTTCTACCTTGGGTGAAACCCTACCGTGATTACTCCGGCTATCTCCTCATGGCACCGTGTAGGCGGCTTCATTTGCTCTGCTAGAGATCCTCCTAAACGCCTAGGTTTCTGCACGATTCGGAGTTATGGCAACCTCCCTCCCTCCTCTATTTAAAGGTGAGGGCATCTCTGCCCTCACTTAGTTTTGGTTGTGCTTGTTGGCTTGAAACTTGCTACTGCGTTTTTGCATTAAAATCACTGTGTATGGTTTTTTCCACCCTATGGCTTCTGGTCATTGCATATGGATGATTAAGGGTGCCCATTTTGCCCCTGGTAACTAGTACAATTTGGGTTATTTTTGTCTTTATTACTAATCTCTCTTGTTGCAGGATGGCGGGGTTTGGTGCCCTGATTGATTAACTATGACTCTGTATCGGGTCTGTATTTTTTGATGACTGAGAAAAAGAAGGGGTGTGGGGTGCTCTACCCTCCGGACAATAGCTTTTTGCTAGTTCTGCCGATTTAATTACTGTCACAATGTCGGTACTGCTGGTTAAATGGTGCTTCATTACTTTGGTTATGGCTCTATGACTGGATATTAATCGTAAGAATGGAGAAGTGAAAAAAAGGGGACTGCTTTATGTTTACATTGGCTCTTGAAAGAGGTTTTTTTCTCTGCCGCTTTACTGAGCTTGGCAATTACTCAACTGGCTGATACTAAGACTACCTTGGGGGATCACTAAGCATCAAAAATGTTGCGGGTTTTAAAGTTGATACAGTCATTTTTTTCTACATTTTTAGAGTACCATCAAAATGTTGCCTTGACTGGCCTTGAGTATTGGGTTGCCACGGATACTTACATGGGTAGGAAGTGTTTTACTACGCACTAATTGTGATTGGGTTGTTACAGATATGGATGGTGATATTTCTCGTTTCATACCGAGCACTGTTTTGGTTTGTTACAAAAATACACACGGGCCATTAAGGTGTCGTGCCTGGTTGTACATTATGGCAATTCTTGGTCTCTACATTGGTAAGATGAGGTTTTACATTACAGCTTTTTGCATTTACTCGGGCAGATGCTGCTCCCATTATAGCCTTGGATATTGGCACTTTTAACATGGTATATCTTTTTCCTTAAAAGACTTCTTGGTTAGAAGAAAAGCGTGGCTTTTTGCATTGCTCCTTGTTTCTTGGATTACTTAGAGAAATACATGATATATGATATAGCAAATTGAGGGATGAATTGCAGTCCATTCACAAAGATAGATATCTAATCTTAAAACAAGCTTGATACTTTAAAAACCGTAAATGAAATTTCTTTTCTAAGAAAACTTCATATAATGATACTTTCATAATTGATAAAAAGAAAGGGGGTGTTTTAGAGGCTTGATTTGGAAGGGGTGATCGCCTTGTAAGGAAAATGATATTTTTGAAAACTTTGGAATAAAGAAATATTTTTTTCAAAAAAATATTATGGACTTAGCTTGTAAAGTTTAAAAAAGTTTATAAGGTGGACATGGACAACAACTGGTATGGTCCATTGATACCTGTAATACACATCCAAGGCTAAATGAATTGTTGTCTTGCTTGGATGGATGCAAGTAAGGACTCTATCTCATCTTTTTACTTTGGCAAGCTGTCCTTCACTGGATGAGACACTCACCTATGATTTGGGAAGTTCCTTTACTATCTGCATACTGAAAGAGGATCTCTTTCCTACAAACATTGTACTAAATGATTCTAATCCTGTATTGTTTTTGTACTTATCTATTCTTTGTTCCATTGTCAGCTATCTTTGAATGTAAGAGTTCAATTATGTCTTATTATCTAAGATTTAACAGCTACACACACATCCTATACATAAGGTTTTTCTTTCTAGAGAAACCGGGATGCTGGCTTTGGAAATTTTCTTCGAAATTCAGTTCTAAGTTGGACCCACAGTCTCTAATCCCCTGACCGGTTGAATGGTGTTAGGTGGTCCTTCGTAGAATCTATTTATGGTCCCTTGCTCACGGCTATTATAGTCCTTGACTTTGCCGGTTAAAGGTTTGCAGGCCCAAAAATTACAGTTACTATTTTTATTGTTATTTACGTTTCTACTGTTCCTTTTTCAGGACTGTTTACCCTATAGAAAGATAGCCCGCATGAGCACTAAGGAATTCTGTAATATTAAATCTCCACTACAAACTGTCACCAATAAAATTGCTAAACACTTAAGGAATCTAGGATACTTTGTTCTTAACACTAAGTTACCTGTCTTATTTCCCACTTATAAATTTCATAAGCATAAGTTCAGATGGATATCTAATGTCTCCAATAGTATTTTTACTGATATCACCAAGGATATTACTTTATTCCTTGACCTTGTATTAACCAAATTTGAGCTTATTTGTGACACTAAACAGAAAATCTGCCAGGAATTCTTACATATTCAATACAATCCCTTTTGGCTTAAAAAAAACTCTACAGAAGTCTCACTTAATCTTCCTCAACAAATCTTCCACATTCTTACTACTGACATTACACAATGTTACGAAAACATTCCCTTGGAAGGGGATCTTGGCCTTAAGACTATTCTTGCCAAGGTGATTAAAATGGCTTTCTCCAATGCTAGAAATAAGAAACATTTTTACATCTCTCTTTCCAATAAACCCGGGTGGATTAAAATATCTCAGTCCTTATACTCCTTACACTTTAATGAAGCTAAACTTTGTTGTTACATCTCCTGGCTGCTGAATAACTGCACTATTGTTTTAGGTGGTCTGTGCTTTAACCAATGCCTAGGCATCCCCATGGGATTCTCATGCTCTCCACTTATGTGTAATTTTTACCTTGCTTTTTTTGAATATAATTGGTGTCTCAAAACCATGGAGTCTTACAAGAATAAGCTTTCACAGTTCAGACATACCTATAGATATATGGATGACTTACTTAGTGTCAACAATAGAGATTTCCTCAAAGAAATTTATCTAATTTATCCTCACTGCATTAAAATTGAACCTACTTCTCTCCATGAGATCATCACACCCATTGGGGCTGTTTGCACACCTGTCCAATTTCTTAACCTTTCAGTTTCCCTTCATATCCCATCTGTCGGTGAGTATGACCTAAGGTTTGTTTGGAAAAGGGATCTCTTGAAACTACCACTTGTAGAATTCATAAAAAAGAATAACAATAGGCCTCAAAAGGCTGCTATTAGCTCTTGTATCAGCCTGCTACACTTAATCTGCTATTCTTCCTCTAACTCTTCTCTTGCCTGGGAGGACATTTATCAACTAATCAAAAAGTATTGCCTTAATAGAAACCAGATCTGTAATACTATTACACAAGCTCTCACCCAGCATAGTTGGCCTTGGTTACACTTTAATCAAGAGAATCTCATTTCTCTAATTTGGTAGTAGGCCCATACATAATGGGCCTACTACCAACCCATTGTGTATGGAGCCTGTGTTAGGGCGGGTACACACACACACACACACACACACACACACACACACACACACACACACAATGCTACTTTATTACTCTTAGCTTTTTTTTAAAAAAGAGGGGGACCACACATATACCTAGCCCTTGGATCGGGACCTGTTGGGATTGGTCTTTTTTAAATAAATACACACATACACACACTGGGCAGCTTTACTAGTTCTTGAGATATTTTTTCTCTTATTAAAAGAGATATGCAGAATATTCTTTACATCTCCTCTATGAGAATTTTTTTTAAAAAAGCCTGATAAGGCAGTGGCTAGAAAGGACTACACACACTCCACCTCACTTGAGGGAGTGCTCGAGCTCACTTACCTCCTAGGTTTTGCTAACCACCTCCTATGGGTAATATTACCGGGTTTAGCCCATCACAACACTTGAGTGTTTTCTACCTTGGGTGAAACCCTGCCGTGATTACTCTGGCTATCTCCTCATGGCACCGTGTAGGCGGCTTCATTTTCTCTGCTGGAGATCCTCCTAAATGCCTGGGTTTCTGTGCGATTCAGAGTTATGGTAACCTCCCTCCTTGCTTTATTTAAAGGTGAGGGCGCATCTCTGCCATTACTTAGTTTTGGTTGTGCTTGTTGGCAACTTGCTACTGCGTTTTTGCATTAAAATCACTGTGTATGGTTTTTCCACCCTATGGCCGGTGGTCATTGCATATGGATGATTAAGGGTGCCTTTTTTGCCCTGGCAACTAGTACAATTTGGGTTATTTTTTTCTTTATTACTAATCTCTGTTGCAGGATGGTGGGGTTTGGTGCCCTAATTGATTAACTATGACTCTGTATCGAGTCTGTATTTTTTGATGACTGAGAAAAAGAAGGGGCGTGGGGTGCTCTACCCTCTGCACAATAGCTTTTTGCTAGTTCTACCGATTGAATTACTATCACAATGTCGGTACTGCTTGCTAAATGGTGCTTCATTACTTTGGTTATGGCTCTATGATTGGTTAAACCTTGGTTGTTCATTAATGGTAAGAATGGAGAAGTGAAAAAAAGGGGGCTGCTTTATGTTTACATTGGCTCTTGAAAGATGTTTTTTTCTCTTCCGCTTTACTGATCTTGGCAATTACTCAACTAGCTGATACTGAGACTGCCTTGGGGGATCATTGAGCATCAAAAATGCTACGGGTTTTAAAGTTGATACAAGTCATTTTTTTCTACATTTTTAGAGTACCATCAAAATGTTGCCTCGACTGGCCTTGAGTATTGGGTTGGAAGTGTTTTACTGCGCACTAATTGTGATTGGGTTGTTACACATATGGATGGTGATATTTCTCGTTTCATACCACGCACTGTTTTGGTTTGTTACAAAAATACAAACGGGCGATTAAGGTGTTGTGCCTGCTTGTACATTATGGCAATTCTTGGTCTCTACATTGACAAGATGAGGTTTTACATTACAGCTTTTTGCATTTACTCGTGCAGATGTTGCTCCCATTATAGCCTTGGATATTGGCACTTTTAACATGGTATATCTTTTTCCTTAAAAGACTTCTTGGTTAGAAGAAAAGCCTGGCTTTTTGCATTGCTCCTTGTTTCTTGGATTACTCAGAGAAATACATGATATATGATATAGTAAATCGAGGGATGAATTGCAGTCCATTCACAAAGATAGATATCTAATCTTAAAACAAGCTTGATACTTTAAAAACCGTAAATGAAATGTATTTTCTAAGAAAACTTCATATAATGATACTTTCATAAATGATAAAAAGAAAGGGGGTGTTTCAGAGACTTGATTCGGAAGGGGTGATGGCCTTGTAATGAAAATGATATTTTTTTGAAAACTTTGGAATAAAGAAATATTTTTTTCAAAAATTATTATGGAGTTAGCTTGTAAAGTTAAAAAAAGTTTGCAAGCTGGACATGGATAACAACTGGTATGGTCCATTGATACCTGTAATACACATCCAAGGCTAACTGAATTGTTGTCTTGTTTGGATGGATGCAAGTAAGGACTCTATCTTATCTTGGAAAGTTTTTTTGACTTTGGCAAGCCGTCCTACACTAGATGAGACACTCACCTATGATTTGGAAAGTTCTTTTACTATCTGCATACTGAAAGAGGATCTCTTTCCTACAAACATTGTACTTAAATGATTCTAATACTGAATTGTTTTTGTACTTATCTATTCTTTGTTCCATTGCCATCTGTCTTTTGAATGTAAAAGTTCAATTATGTCTTATTATCTAAGATTTAACAGCTACACACACACACACACACACACACACACACACACACACACACACACACACACACACACACACACACACACATGAAGGCAAAGGCCAACAACGCATGTAGACAATGCCGACTAGATTTTTTTAATCCATCCTTTTAATGCTATTTTTGGTGGCAAAATGTCTTCAAGAGAGAAGGAGGGTTATTTGGGGATTTATTAGGTCATAGTGGACTATTTTTTAAGGGGGAATGATCTTGCATGGTTTGGCATGCTCTTGAAGGAGAAGAAGAAGAGGAATTGGGCCTCTCTCTCTCTCTCTCTCTCTCTAAATAAAAAATTCTTAAATAGGTATCTATTATGTAGATAAGATCTCATAAGAGGATTGTAGCCTCCAAAAAACCCTTATTGGTACATCAAAAGATTATCAAAAGCACAAAATATCTCTACGGCGGACTAGATATTAATCATCTATTGCATTCTCACAATAATTCACAGGCTACATAGATTTACATGATGATTCAAAGGATAGTTTTCCAAATAAACCATCATCTAGGGGTAAAATGTTTAAATTTTGAAGTACCATCAAGAATGCCAATGGGTTAGCAACGTTGAATCCCCAACTCTTAAAAACCAAATATTATTATCCGAATGTGGGTTAGAATCTCCTCAAATGCACCCGGCTTCTCCGTCATCAAGAAGTGGAGTGCAACATATCCCAACAAATACTTCGTGCCTATTGGGGTGTGTGCCACATCCGCACCACCGACTAGTGGGAACCCACTCTACTTTGGAAGCCTACATTTGACATCAACACTTATGTCACTAGATATTCACTCCCTACTCCTATAAAAGAAGCCCTTTTGTATGCAAGCATTGCCCCATCATTTTGAAGGGGAGGAGCCGAGAGCACAACGGAAGCGGAAGAATAAACGCACACACACTCACACACACTCCACCATAGCCACACACACAGGTTGAAGGGGGAGAGTCGACATGTACTATTTGCCCCCTTTCTTTCTTCTCTATCTTATGCACTAAGGCACATTACAATTGTACTTAGTGCTAGTGGCTCACACAAGTGTATAGCTGTACACTTAGGGTTAGTAGCAATTAGTGATGGGCGGTCGGCCACATAGCCATTAAACCTAACACATTTGAGCCTAGTTTGTAAACATCATTTACATTTTCATTTGAATTTAGTTTGTTACCAATCTAGTTTATGATTTGCTACATCAATTAGTGGTGATCTCTCTCTTTAATCTTTTGTGATTAACATACTAACTACATCATGAATGGCTCACTATCATTTTCCCCATAGCCAATTCCTTTCATGTGGTATTATAGCTGATGGTTCACTCCTAGGCATTAATCTCTATGATAGATTATATTGGCATCCTCCCTTAGCCATTATAATCATTATCAAAACTTCTTTGAATTGCACATTATGCTCAACACTAGTTTTCTTCTTTTGAACTTTATTAATGATGAGATACATACTATTGAAGTGCCACTACCCACATTGATAGAATTAGAAAGAACGAAAGTGATTAGAGTCCCTTCCATCATTAATAAGGTCAAATGTTTGCACCTCATTTGCACTCAATTTTAGCATTTTTGCACAAGCATAATTTCTCTCCCTAGCATTCATTTTCTTTTTCATGTTGTGTGTGCATATAGTGCTTCTTGATATGTCTTTGTAGAACCCTGAAATCCTAAAATTTATTGTCATTTGATCTCCCAATTGGTTGGGCTAAGTACCTTTTTCTTTAAACTCTCATTAGAGACCTTGACTACTGCATTTGGAAGAGATTAGCACCATTGGTCATTGGCATATCGTTAGGTGTGAGTTGGGAGTTTTTTTGTGGAGGTGTTCTTCAAAAGTCTTCCCTTTTTTTCTTGAGGGCCGCACATGGTGGAACCTCATTTTCTTTTGAAGGCATGTCATGGAATCTTCCCATTTCTTGTCCTCACTTGCACTACAAATTTGTCCCTACATCTACTATCACTACAAATTCTCACATGCCAGCAATGTCTCAGTCCACCTAGTATCACTTCCAGCACTTGGTCTCGCTAGAGTTGAGGCTCTTAAAGCAATGTTGCCCATCGCTACACTACACCAAAGCCATCCCTACCATCACACGCACGAGCTGCCACCCAAAAACTACTTGTTGCAAAACGCAATGCCCCATCGTTCTGCCATACCATGTGTCACCTCACCTACTTGCACAAGCCAATTACGAACTGACATTGTGCCCTGCAATGATTTTTTGGTGTTCAACAACCTTGCCCAAGACCCAACATAGTACAAAAAAAAAAATCTCCTTTGAATCTACGATTGCCTTCAAAGCTCAACAACCCTCGTCATTTTACCTATGCATTCCCATGGGCTGCTTTACCTACACTTGCATTGCTTAGTCCATGTTCATGCAAAGATTGGAGGCTTGATTCTAAGCTTTGAACAACTTCTTCCATTTGGGTAGGCTCCCCAAGAGTCGTTCTTATGCAAATACAAGCAATCATCACCAATGTTTGCAAATTTGAAAATACATGTAGTATTTGTGTACGAAAGCATTATGCACATAAGCATGGGACTAGACAATACCATTGAACATGGTAAGACCTTCCCAACATAAATGATCACACACATGGTGAGCACCACATTTGACATGTATGTGTTGACATTAGCCATGAAGGCTATATCCTTGACATTTTGGACCATCGACATCAATATAGATCAAGATCAACAAGAAGGAGAAGAAGATTCAAGCTATAAAAAGGGAGGAGAAGCATCCAACAAGTTGACATCGACAACAATGACAAAAATATTTGAAGATTTGAAGTAGGTATTCACCTTTGACTCTCTGACATCGTAGAAACCCTCCCTTTTGAAAGCACCATTTGGATTTTGACCTAACACCTAGACTACTACTACTCTCTAGGGGAGGTGTTTTGTTTTGTCTACTCCTAATGTTAAATTCTCTAGGGGAGGAAATTTTCTACTTTTGGGTGCTAATTTGATACACACAGGGAGGGTTGTTGGGGTGAATGTGATGCCACATCCACACCACCAACTAGTGAAAACTTCCTCTACTTTGGAATCCTACATCTGACATCATCACTTATGTCACTGGATTCTCTCTCCGTACTCCTATAAAAGGATCCCTTTTTTACCCAAGCATTGCCTCATTATTTGAGCCCAATTTGTAACTATCATTTGCGTTTGCATTTAATACGTTACCATTCTACTTTATGATTTGCTAGATCCATTAATACTAATCTCTTGTGATTAACATACTAACTACATCATGAATGGCCCACTATCGTTTTCACCATAGCTGATTCCTTTTAGTCTCTTAACTTTCCCTTTTTTCTAATGCTACATGCTTGGGTGTGAGCTCGATGAAGCGGTTTACATCTTTCATTACCTCCTCAAGATGTTGTTGTTGTTGTTTGAAAGGATGATTGGTGTTAGGCTTTGTGTCAAAGTCCAGGTCATAGAGCTCTCCTCTTATCACACTTTGCCTAGATTCCTTGTATTTGCCTACTACTTTTCGTTGATGCTTGACTACTACTTTTTGTTAATGCTTGCGCGCGCGCGCACGCACGCACACACACACACACACACACACACACACACACACACACACACACACACACACACACACACACACACACACATACACACACACACACACACACACACCATGGAGAATCTTGAATGACCAAGAAGAGATTTGGGAAGACTTCACTCATTCCACCATCCATGATGTCATCCAAAGCTCCCTGCAAAAGCTTATATAGTGGTTCTCTATGTCCTTGCTTTTCTAGTTTAATAATCAATTCATTTTGTGATCATTCTCTTTGTGCATTGAGTCTCAAAATTGTGTTTAGTGTGGCTACACATGATGCTCTCCCCATCATCATGAATGCAAGCTTAATCTATCCTCCTTAATCTCTCTTCTTTATATGTGGTATCAAAGATTGAAGCTAGATTGCTTTTAGTATAATATTAGATCCTAGCAACCTTGTATTTGTATCAAAGCCACTTCTAAGATAGGCATCCACGATCTCTCTCTCTCTCTCTCTCTCTCTCTCTCTCTCTCTCTCTCTCTCTCTCTCTCTCTCTCTCTCTCTCTCTCTCTCTCTCGCGTATTGGTTGCTACTCATACTTCTTACCTTGCATTTGGGAGGAATCCCAAACCCCGAGCGAGTTTTCACGAGCGATCCCAAAAATCAAGCAAAATAGGGAAAAATAATACATAGGGAGTCATAATCAAGCTTAGGGATAATGAGGGTGAAGAAAGATGAGGTAAGAAAGGAGTTACAAGGTTGAAATACTCACCTAGAGGATCTCTTACAATCTAGAAGGAGAAATATGTTTGCCTCCTAGGCTTGATGACAATGTGCTCTTTCTAGTATGATCATAGCCATATACATGTGAGAACTTAAAACATGTGTAAATGTTAGTTCTTGCACATTGTTTTGCACGTTGTTCACTTGGTTCAAATTAGGCACTGAAAACCAAGCAACACATTTCCTGTTACCTTTTGTTAACCAGTGTGACTAGCTAGACATTGCATGCCCTTATAAAAAGGAAACCTTATGGAAACTTCTTTTTAAAGACTATAGTATGATTGGAGGTGTGTTTTGCATCATTGAAAATGCTCCCTTCTTGCTCTTCTCTCTCTCTCTCTCTCTCTCTGCCCCCCCCCCCCCCCTTGCATCAACATTGAGTGCTAGAGAGTTCACATTTAAGAACAACAATTTGATCGAGCTTGCCTCCTACGTTACTCAATATTCTATGTGGTTTCTCTCTCTCTCTCTCTCTCTCTCTCTCTCTCTCTCTCTCTCTCTCTCTCTCTCTCTCTCTCTCTCCCTCTCCCTCTCATAATAACTAATATCTAATTCTCCTAAATGATTTTCTCATGTTAAACTGATCATTTAATATGGGGAAGTACCAGGGGAGAAAAAGTTAGAATATTGGTTAAGCTGGCAGACCGGCCATAGTAGGGATCTAAAGGAGGGAAAATAGGGATCCAAAAAGGGGCCCATCTGCAAAAGAGCAATGTGAAAAAATGGGATTTAAAGACCCTAAGGTAGCCCATAAGACTTCCAAAATGCTAAGGTTCCAAAATTCAAAGGTTGTGTCCAATGGTCAAGCTTAGTAAAACTGGATGCTTAGTGAGTGTGCCAAAAAGTCTCCAAGACTCCTACATAGAAGGGGGCGAGCCTTGTAAGTAGGGGATGAGAGAGAAACACACATACAAACACTCACAGGCTCCCTTTACACATAGGGAATTAGGGACACATGTCAGCTCCCTAGGCCAATTGCCCACAAGGTACACTCAAATCCTATTGGATGGCCATAGAGGTGGACCAATGAGAATTAGGCTAGAGTAAATCAAGAAGACCATTGGATAGTCTCCCAAGGGGTCCAATGACCATTCAACAGCCCAATGGCTTGCCTGCTTCCTATTGGCTAGAAGATAAAGGGGTCCAATGAGAGTTTAGTTTCATTATTTAATTACCTAAAGCTCTCACAAAAGGGGAAAGGGGGACACATGTCACAAGACTATCACTTATGATTCTTAAATCTTATTGGCTAAGCTTGGAGAGGTCCAATGGGAAGCCAGCAAGAGGATTTATCAAGAGGGGGCTGAATTTTCAAAGGCATTACCACACACACACACACACACACACACACAATCTCATGTGTGAAGCAAGAAGACTCTCTCTCTCCTTCTCAAGCTTTAATGGAAAGCTCATCATCTACTCCAAGCTTGTGAGAAGGGAGGCCTACACCAACAACTCTTGGCTTTGTGATGCAAATCCAACCAAGAGCCAAGCTTCAATGCATGCTCATCTCCTCTACCATGCTAATTACCAAGCTATGCTAAGCTTTTATGAGTGATTATGTGAGGAGATATAATTCTTTCTTGTAAGACTACTCCTTCTTCCTCTCAATCTACTCTTATACCCCACTAGCTCTCACCATCTTCAAAGGTGTGTGAGGTCTTTGATCTGAGACCATGAGAGGGAATTGATGTTGTGTTTTATAAGTGTTTGCTTAGTGCTTGAAGCTTCCATCTTCATTGCACTAGCTAGTTATTGAAGGAAAACAAAGAATTGTATTGTAAAATGTCTCCCTTGATGGGGGAAACCTAAAATACAAATCCTTTTGGAGGGGCACCGGCTCCATGTAAATCCGGTCCTCAACTATTCTCAATAGCTTAATTTATCTCTCTTTTGAAGTATTGTTCATGTCTATCTAACAAGGTGTTATGGATTTTGTTGCTCTCTTCATCCAAGCATTCTTGCTATGCTCATTAGGAATCTATTCTAATGAAATGCTCACTATGTTCATGTTATTTTCTTCTACACACAAGTTATTAGCCATTAAAAGCTACATTGGTATCAGAGCACAAGGTTTCTCTTTTCTTGCTCAAGAAGGGATGTCCTCAAGCTAGCTATAAATGGTTGGTATTATTAATTGCAATTGAGTAAGTAGAATAGGGATTTCTCAGCCTTGCAGTGCACCTGCCTTCGTGCAGATAACGGGGCATCACCATCAAGAGCTACGGTCTTAATAGTGGAGTCCTACGGGGCTTGCCTACGGCTTACGGCTTAACCACTATTGAGCTATTGGAAGCTTGACAGGAGCCAGTACTGTTTTAATGTTGAAAGACCCTCTCTTCTATTCCTTGCAATTAATGGTATTCAAGCCACGGGTACAGTAGCTTGAGTGCTTTTAAAGGGGTAAAGAGGAGTAGCAACTAGGGCTTGAAGTTCCAAAGTACACCTAAAAAAGTTTACACCGAAAAGTTTTTAGAATGGCTGACACTAGTAAAGAGAGTGAAAGTAATGTTGATAGCTTTGATTTTGCTAATGAGCAGGCTACTAATGATGCCCCTATGCTTGTTAACTACCTTGTTTCTAGGCTTCAACAAGCCATGGGCAATCCATCCGTCCAAAGTGAAGTGCAACGGCAGCTTCGTGCTCATGGGATTCTCCAAGCTCCCCACCATGATGCTCTAGAGAGTACCTAGGAAGCCTCCTTGCGAGACTCCCAAAAGAGGCCTCTCACACGTGGATCACTTGGCGGTCACTTGATGTTCACATCAAATTTACTTGGAGTTCACTTTAATTGTGATCACATGGTGATCACTTGGGGATTAAACAACCATTGGACACTGCAAAAACCGATCCTGTCGCCCCCAATCAATAGGGACCGTAGATCCCACCTGACAGAGGTGGTGTCAATTAGTCACGAGGCTTTGCTCCCTCGCCTGATCTCTGGTCCACATTCCAAATTCTTGGCAAGCCAGCAGCTCCCACCTGTCATCATACGCTTCAATATTATCCACTCACCAGTTGCTGCTTCTTTCGCCCTATACTAGTAGCTAGTTATTGAACATCCAGTGCCGCTAATTGCTACTTTGAAGGGTGCTCCCACCTTTGGCATACTGCTAGTTGTATAGCATTCAAGATCTGATTCCACATACTCCTAGCTTCAAATTTCTTTTTGGAGACCTACTCCTAATAACTCCTCCCAATTCCTGCACTCGATCCTTGCATTCAAACTGGCCTTGTAGGCACCCCCCCATGATGCACTCTAAGGAGCTTCTCTGGCAATAGATTGTGATCCATCATTGGCATGATCTGGCCTCAAGGGTTGCACCTTGTAGCTATGTATATGTATCACGTGTGCTCAAGGAGGTTCTATTATAGTTTATATCAGCTACAAATCTACTCTTACAAGAGGGGTATTTTAATTCAATTTTACATGTTTATGAAGAAAGAGGAGTAGTTTTATTCCAATCCACAAAATGTGAAAAAGGGGTTCTTTTATTAGACTCTAACTAACGTGATATAGAGGATTTTGTAAGATGCACCCTCAAGGCTCTGGTCTCTAGATTGGAACCACTTGTTGGTGAGATCAATTGTAGATATTTCCCACAATATTTTCTTGTTTGGAGTTTGAAATCTCTAGAATCCTTTTGTAAGTTGATGCGATGAATCTAAAACATAATTTTATCAATCTCCTAATCTTGGCATGGTTTCACATTTTCCTTTTTACCATAATTGTAGCAAATTAGGCTTGCAAGTATTTAGTTTCCAAAATTTGCAAAATTTTAATTTTTATGCTCTAGGGATGATGAATCACGATCCATCATTTTTGTGAGTTTTCTACCAAGCTTGTCAGAGTTGATCTATAGGGTATATGGACATTGTTCACCACATCATTTGTGATTTGGTTTCAATTTTTCTTATCTTCTATCACCCTTTTAAGTTTTTGAATTTATTATCTTTTTACCCAAAACACATTCTTTGATCCAAATTTTTGTGACTTTTGTAACCTAATTGGAGGGTGTTTTGGTCTAGTTACCCTATACCTATGAAATTGAATTAAAAATATTGAATAAAATGAGAAAACTAGGATCTATAGCAAACAATATTGGAATAAAACAACACATTAAATGCAATCAATGAGCAACACAACAATTGAAATGCTTTGAATTCACCTTCAACTATCACAAACACTCTTTGCTACCAAATGAAAGATCTAGCCTTCGCGACAAAACTCCATTTTTTTACCTAAGTAAAATGAAATGGCTTCTTAAGATGTAAATCACCTGAAGTACGACAACTATGTCACTCGACCATCACAAGATTAAATCCTTAGCAATAGTGCCAATGTTAGAAAATCATTGTGATGGACACCTATAACATAGCTATCACTCACTAAAACATTCGATGTAAATCCTCCACAAGTCAACATGAATGGGACACAGAGATGCGTTGGAGTGTTAATCACAATGAAGTGAGCCTAAGCAAGAAGATACTCTAGAGCGATCAAGATTCAACAATCAATAATTGATCATTAGGCATACAATCAATTGTCACTCAAATAATCACTCTATGTTTTCTTAATCACATGAGATTGGAGTGCTTCAAAACTAAAGGAGATACTAGGCTTGGACTATCTAGACAAACCTAGTGCTTTAAAACCTATTTCTAGATGTACCACAAATCATGATCATTTGATCTTCAGGTCATTAAAAAATGAACAAAAATATTCTAACATTTTCTCTTACGGCCTAAGACCATTCTCATATAAAAAGATTAGTAGTTCACCTTTAAAGTATCACCATAAGAACAAATTAAGGCTTACAGAGTGTACGCATGAACCTTCACCAAAATGACAATGATTATATTCAAGGGATAGATCAAGACTAGGGAAACAAAAATACACTTTATGAAATTTAATATGGATTATCATATTGCAAAAGATGATGATTGCAAAATAGCTCTACTCACACTATACTGCCTCACCTTACGAAAAGTGTAGTTGAATTCTCCTAAATGTAACTGACTTCTACTAGTAATTTGATTTCATACCTAGGGATAGTACAAATGATCTCTAGGCTCAATTCTCATGGGGTAATGTACAATTACTTTATAATTAAGTGAGACAACTCTAGATACATATCGTAATTTGGTAAGCTTCATCTAGATTTGTATTTTGTGCAATCGAAGTAGGATTACAAAATGAGAATTCCACCAAAACCTCGTTTGAAAGGGGTATTGATCGTTAATTCTACAAATAGGAAGAAAAAAATTTGTAGCCATTGTAGATGCTTCTACTAATGCAAATGTGGCAAACATTGAGCAAGAAGAAGCATGGAATTTTAGTGTGCAATGTCCATATGACTTAGCACATACTACTTGCCCTATATCTTATGTGATGCATATCCCTCTCACATTTATTATTATCACATTCCATCTTGATCCTACATGTAAAGCTTGTATATATCTCTCAATTTAATCAATCAAGAAAGTTTCATTCCATTGTATTGACTAGACTCGATATAATCTAGTGATTCCCCTATGCAAAAATTGTATTTCTCTCTCAATCTAATCAATCAAGAAAGTTTCATTTCATTGTATTGAGTACACTCGATATGATCTATTGATTCCCTATTGCTATGGTGCTCAAATAATTATATGAATGCCACATTGGTTTATCCATCATATCACTTACGCTTTTTATGTACCTAGGATCACAAAGAATCTTGCATTTATTGCACTTGTAAAACAAGTTTGTAGATAAAAAATGTGCATAATCTCAATTTTGGTGATACTATTGTGGCATCTAATGCTTTCTTTCATGGGTTGTATAAGATTAATGCATAGAAGAGATATGTGGAACATTTAGGACACATAGTGTTTTATTCAAAGGATATTTTACATTAAAAAGTTGGCATGCTTTTTTTTGTCATTAGAGCTTTTCCAGTTTGTTATGTTCGCAAAAATCTGAAATGGTTTCTTTGTTTCCTTCTCTTGAGGCACCATTGAAGTTTATATTTTGGGAAAAATGTAGCATTCTAAATTTTGAAGAATGATTCTGTGCGAGCTACTCATAAATTACAGTTTGTGCAAAATGATGTTTATGGTGCAATGTACACCCCTTCTTTTGGGAATCCTTTGTACTTTGTGACTTTCATTGATGACTCCCCTAGCAATGCATGCATGTATACACTTAAGTCAAAGTCCGAAGTATTTATATTGTTCAAGAAATTTCCGGCTATACTTGAAAATGTATCTAGTTGTAGTATGGGCACTCTCCGTTATAATCAAAGTAAAATATATATCCAAGGAGGTCCATGCATTTTATTGCTAGTCATGAGATAAAACACAGATATATGATGCAATATCTCTTCAAAAAAATGGCATTACAAAGAGGAATAACATGTCACTTATGGAAATGATAGGATGTATGGTCAAAAGCAAAAGAAAATCTTTGCCACATGCATTTTGGTTTGTGCAAGATGCATTTTAACCTTTGTTAGCATGCACCAAAGAGACAAATATGAGCTCAGAAAATGTATAATATACATAGTTATGTTTACTTATTGGTGGGAGCACATATGTAAGTCTTAATGAGGCACATGTACAATTCATGCAAAAATCAGCCATTTATTGATGTAGATTTACATGATGTAATTGATGAGGATTTGACTGAGAATAAGGAATCCAAAGGTATGCCACGATGGTTTGGTGAAAACTTGCATGATAGTAAATTGGGTGCATCTCTATCAAATCATACTTGTTCAAGTTTTGGAAATTTTGCTTAGCCTAATATTTCTATGTTTTGGTTTTTCTTAGCATGTATGTAAAGAAAGAGCCTTTGTCATTGATGAAGCACAAAATTTTAAAAAATCATTGATGGAAACACAATTTGAGTATGATGCTATTGTGAAGAATGGCATTCATGATTATAGTGTTGATCATTATAAGACTAGGCTTGTGGCAACAAAAGAGTATGCCTTAGAGAAGGTCATTGATTTTGATGAGGCTTTTTATCCCACTTATCGTATGACTACCATTCATATCATTTGCACATTAAAATATCATGATAGTTAGAAAGTACATTATATTAAATTTTTGAAGAGTGATTTTACATGAGAAATTGTACGTATTGCAGCCTTGTGGTTTTGTCAAAAAAGGGTAGGAAAACAAGGTGGCTTAAGAAAGTGTTGTGTGGTTCAAAGCAATCTCAATGTGCTTGGTATGAAAAAAATCATGCTTTCTTGGTTGCACATGGCTGTCAAAAAAGTCCAACTGAGAGCACTTTTTATGTCAAGCATGCAGATGATGTATTTATTATCACTGTGCTCTATGTTGAGACATGTTTCTGAGTAGACTGAATAAGGAACATTTTACTAATTTTAAGGCTAATTTGATTTATTTTTTTGAGATATTGGATTAGGAGATTTTTCATGATTATTTGGGCATACAATTCAAGTAGTATAATGCAAGTATGGCTTTGTGCCAGATACACTATATTGTGATATTATTATGTAGCCTTTATCTTGAGGCTTGCAAGCTTGTGATTGCTTGATATATATGTACATTATTAGGCCATATGTTAAGGATGTAGTCTCACAAGTGAGTAGATTTATGCATAGCCCAAGGTCTACACACCGAAAGGTAGTTAAGTGGATCTTTCACTATTTGATTGACACTATACATATTGGGTTGTTTGATCCCAAAGGGGATCATTATTTCCACATGCTTTCTCAAACTTGGATCGGGTTGGTTGTTATGTAGCATGAGTGTTGCCAAGTGTATAAGGCAACTATCACAGCTATGGTTGAGTACATTTGGCTTGAACACCTTTTTAAAAACTTGAAGTTTGGTTATCACCACGATCTACACTAATTGCTAGAGTTCTTTAGTAGCTGCAAGAAACCAAGTGTTCCATGCTCACGTAAAGCACATTGAGGTGCATTATCATTATGTCAAGAAGAAACTCTCTGCAAGAGAGGTGAACTTGGCTTATGTGCATATGCAAGACAACGCTACCCATATCTTTTCACAAAATCTTTTCCTTGTGAGTTGTTCAAAGCTTTCTCCAAAGCTTTGGGTGTACTCTGATTTGTGGATTTGATCACATAGGGCCTGACACTTCCCTATATATGACTGCAATCTCATGTTCACTATATCACTCCCAGGGGTATTTGTTACCATATTATGGTAGTGATGTGTCTGAACACACTTAGGACCACTAGGATTACTTTTCTCTCTTTAGGAGGCTATTTCTCCACAACTTGTATAGCCACCAAGGGAATTTTTCCCGTGTTTAGGAGGTTCCCCCCATCTTGTATATATGTCCATCACTCTAGGGCAAGCCTTCATCTTTGTATTGATACCTCGGTAATACTACTTCCTATGTTGTGTGCTCTTGAGCTCAATTTCTCCTTCATCTTCTCCATCTTTATGTGCACTCTTGCGGCCGTATTTTCAACAAATTTGTTACATGACTAGTCTGTGGTGGCACATTATAGCATATAATTTTTTGAGATGTTACCACAAGCTCTTTTGACCCTTGTAGAATCCCTATACATTTAATGAAATTTGAGCAATGAAGCATACATTGGCCACATTGATGTTTATCTTTGTGTTATCATTACGGGGTTTTTCAACTCCATTAATCTTATTGCAATATTAGCAATAACATCAAACAAAATTGTAAATCCATGGGATGTAGCTAATTGAGTAGTGTGAGGAAGCTACAAGAGGATGTCAAGAATCTTGGAAAACCCAATCACAACATGCTACAATCAAATGTTGATCTCAAGTGAATCAAAATCATATTGAAAGCTAGCCTACAAATACTAGTCTAGCTCATGTATGTTTTTTAGTAGATGATGTTCAATTGCAACCAAAATTTCCGTGATGATAGGCAAGACCATTTAGGACTTCCCTAGGGCCTCAAAATTCCATCAAATAGCTATGAAATTCAAAAATGATATTGCAGAGTAGGCCTAGGTTGATTTTGGAAACAAATAAATTCTATAGCTTTGTAATGTCAAGCTCAAACCATAGCTACTCTTGGAATCACAAACTAATTCTTCAAATCAGAATTTATAACTAAAAATAGCATATATACATAGGGCCATGCCCAAAACACATAAATACAATGAGTGACTTATGTTGATACATAGAGCTTTCACCTCGAAATGCAATGTTGCACTTGAGTTCAAAAATAGACTTTGTGTGAGGTAGATACATGTAAAGAGAGCTTGTAAATACACAGAAGTACATAACACAATATGCACTCAACTCATTGTCTCTTAAAATTGGGTTCAATTTACAAGATTTGGCATTTACACTTTGCCAATTGTCAAAATTTGATCCTTTGGTAGATACATGTAAAGAGAGCTTGTAAATACACAGAAGTACATAGCACAATATGCACTCAACTCATTGTCTCTTAAAATTGGGTTCAATTTACAAGATTTGGCATTTACACTTTGCCAATTGTCAAAATTTGATCCTTTGGCCAATATGGTTGATAAAATTAGCAAACTGTGTGCCTTGGATAACATAAATTGGAAGCCATTGACCACAATCTAAACAATAAAGGATCAATCCTAAAAATAATAATGATAATTGTGAATCTTTCTTTGGTTGCGCATATGTGGTCCAACTTTTAGTAGCATGTATTAGCTTAGCTGCTAACATTCCCCCCCTTCCTAGCTTGTGTCGTCTCGTGACATGACCCTACGTAGACTGATCCTCGGGTTGATTGTCTTTGGGTGAGGACGTTGGAGAGGGGAAAATCCATTGACCCCAATCTAAAAAATAAAGGATCATCCTAAAAATAATAACGATAATTGTGAATCTTTCTTTGGTTGCGCATATGTGATCCAACTTTTAGTAGCATGTATTAGCTTAGTTGCTAACATTCCCCCCTTCCTAGCTTGTGTCGTCTCGTGACATGACCATATGTAGACTTATCCTTGGGTTGATTGTCTTTGGGTGAGGACGTTCGAGAGGGGAAAAGGGGAACACACCCATCACACAACACAATGCCTCAATATAGCCCAGTGTATACACAAGGCCCCAATCCACTAGAGTTCACATTCAAAAGTCGACTCTACTTGGAAGCAAACCACCACTTGCACACAACCATACGCACACACGCCTTGCAATGCACAAGACAGACTCAATCACTCCAGTCTGCTCAATTCACAGCCTTCCACAACCACACAGCCTCTCTCTATCTCTCTTTGCACGACCAACTTCGAGGGGCACACACGCCGACACACACCCAGAAACACACGCACACAAGGAGAGAAGAGAAGGGGGAATGACACCTAGAGACAGTAGAGAATAACCTTCTTGCATATGCAATACCATATACAACCAATATACTGCCGGCATGAACCTTGGCAAAAAGACACTCGCTCAAAGCATACACAGGCCAAGGAGCATAATGGCCCAAGAAGCCCCCACAAGCAAAAACCTCCAATGGCCAAAAGACCCCCAAAAATGAACGTGTACCTCCTTTTATAGGGGTGTGTCTAGAAGACCTAAAAAAGAAAAAATGGGTGAGCTCCCATCTCGTGCAATTCACTTGCAGCTTCATTTGGAATTTCCTTTGCATTGTCACCACTTGGCATAGTCTATCTTGGCAACTTTTGCATGGCACCTCTCTTTGCCCAATTTGACCACCCTTGCGCTTGCCCTTTTGGTACTTTGGACACCTCTCGGGTAGGCTCTCTCTCTCTTTCATTTGACCTTGTGGCGGGATAGGCTCCTTGAGCCACCTTTGGAACTTCTCTCTCTTTCTCTGCCTCTGCCGTGGGACACCCTCCTTGGCTCAACTTGGACTGATCTTTGACCGGCCTTGGGCACTTCTCCCTCTCCAGCTCACTTCACTGCTGCGGGACCCTCCCCTAGGCAATAGCACCATCGCTATTTGGGGGGCGGGGGGGGGGGGCGCGGTACCCCTTTATCTTCAAAAATGTTTGGCCCTAGCGGACATGGACACTAGCCCTTAAGGGCACGCCATGTCATCACTATCAACAACGGCCGCCACCGACAGACCAGCGGGCACGCTCACTGCGCCGCCCCTTGTCCTCCAAAACATGTGCCCAGTGCCACCCAGAACGCCACCGCGCAGAGCCCCTACGGATCACCATTGCTGAGCTCAACAGGGAGCTCCCTCTCACGCCTCACATGCTACAATTGGCCTCCTCGTTTGGGTTAAAGACCCCGCTAGTTTGGCTCCACATTGCGCATATGGGGCAAACCTAGTGCCACATGGAAATTGTTTGTCAAATGGCCTCCATGGCTTTAACAAAAATGCAAAAAAACTTTATAAAACCCCAACTTCTTTCAAAATAACCCATCTTTGCTTCCTCAACTTGAACTGTCTGCCAGTTGCCACCCGCTGATCCATTTACCAAGTCATAAAACAAGGTTGCAAACTCACTTGTCTAACTTCGACTTCCACCAACCTTGACGCACTGCAAGAATCCTTGAGACCCCGAACCGAGGACGCAAAAACTGAGAAAACCATATGTGGCCAATTCTAAGCAAATGCCTTCAACCTTCCGGCTTCTGTAACTTCCAGCTCTGGGCTCCGTTTGACGTGCAGTCAACTCCTGCTAGCTCCATATATTGCACATCACCTCCTCAAAGTCTGTCATGGTCCAAAAAATGGCAAATGGCACACCTTCCCATGTGGTCAAGTGGGCACTAACCTAGCCCTAGCAAAACTTCAACTGGCCATAAACTGCAATTTGTGGCTCTGATCTGCAATCTGAAAAGACAAGTAGCTCTATAAAACAAGTTTTAAAGTCCAGGCTCTGATCTGCAATTTGAAAAGACAAGTAGCTCTATAAAACAAGTTTTAAAGTCCACAACCAGGCAACCCATCGACCACGCACAATGCATGTTGTCCACATTTTGGATTTAAATACAATTATGTGTTTGAAGGAGCTGGTACTCGGTGCATCATGTCATCAAATCGGATGTCAAAGACAATACCCAGTTTAATATTCACAAGTGATGCCATAAACTTCAGTTATAAACTCGCAACACCTGGAAATTGGAGTAGCTCACAAATGTTGTCATCCTCTAAATAGCAGTGCAATCAGGTGTGTTAAGGTCAATGTTGGATGCAAGACTCAGTGCAGGAGCCCCAGAGAGCTATTGATGTGGGCTCAAAGCAGTATAAGAGTTGTGTGTGTGTGTGTGTGTGTCTACATCCTTGTAAACACTAACTTTTGTATTCTAAGTTTTGGGATTCAATTATACTTAGTGCTCTCTTATACTTAGTGCTCTCTCACTCTCTCTCTCTCTCTCACACACACACACACACACAACTCTCACTTTAGTTGTGTGTGTGTGTGTGTGTGTGTGTGAGAGCACTAAGTATAAGAGTTGTGTGTGTGTGTGTGTGTGTGTGTGTGTGTCTACATCCTTGTAAACACTAACTTTTGTATTCTAGCTTTTGTGAGAGACCACGGCCTGGCGGGGCAGAGCACGCAAGAGAGAGAGAGAGAGAGAGAGAGAGAGAGAGAGAGAGAGAGATGGGGAGAGAGAGAGAGAGAGAGAGAGAGAGAGAGAGAGTTAAGAGGGAGGAGAGAGAGTTAGTGAGAGAGAGAAAGGTTAGAGAGAGGGGAGCGAGAGAGAGAGAGAGAGAGAGAGAGAGAAAGTAAAAGGTGGAGAGAGAGTGGGTGAGCAGGGTGTCTGTGTTATAATAGAACAAGAGGGAGAGATAGAGGAGGTTCACACGCAGGGCTAGACTTGAAGTTCTCTCCGTTTTTAGGTCAAAATTTAAAGCTTTTGCCGGTAATTACACTAAACTTGTGAAATTTTTCCGCTTTTCTTCAAGGCAAGCTCAAAATCTAACCGAGATTTTATGATTTTAGCCGGTAAGAATATACATTGATCACGCGCTGGCAGCGAGACGAGAGTCAAAGTGTGATGAGAGAGAGAGAGAGAGAGAGAGAGAGAGAGAGAGAGTGAGAGTGTGGGGTTGGTTCACACGGAGCGGAAGGAAGAAGAAGAGAAGTATTTTATGCGCCGCAAGGCACGGACCTCGCAACTCGAACCGAACTTTCTATTATTTTTTTATTTTTAAATTTCCAAAAATGCCAGAATTTGATCGAAAATTAGCCAAAACTCCAAAAAATCGTCAAAAAATCCCAAAATTTGCCAGAAAAGTCCAAAAAATTCCCAAAAATTTCTAGGAATCTTAGAAAATTACCGACATTCACAATCGAACATTTTTGACACGCAAAAGCATACCAAAAATAGCAGGCTTTTTTTCAGAAATGTAATTTACGACACAATTGTCAACCCGATCCCCCGAAATAGCAAAAGCTTAAAACTCGACCACGGAGGGCACAAATGCGAACAAAATGATGTCGTAAATACGCACACAGCAAAATAGCTTGTAAAGATCGCAAAATTAAATTTTTATGGAATTATTCAAAAATTAATACAAAAATTTACAAAACATTATCCGAAAAATGCTCAAAAATTTTCTACAAATTCTCCACACATTGGAAAATAGTGCAACCAAATAAAATTGCCAAAATCACCTCAATTCAATTGCCAACAATTATATCAATAAAATCAAAACTATGCAATTAAACCGACAAAATTAAGTCAAAAATTGACGCAATTAGAGTGTGTAAATCTCTATTTTGAGCACAAAAACTCATAAATTAATCATTACACACATCAATTATGCAATCAAAATTTGAATGAATCATGCAAATTAAACACTTTTTAGGCACACACACACACACTAAAAAATTGGTAGTTTTTACCAATATTTAGGTGCACACAAAAAGGTTAAACTTGTCGGATTTGCAATCTGACTTCACAAATCATTAGTTGGACATGAACACAACACAAATCAATCATCATAATTGAAAAATCATAACGCATACATTGATTTTTAGGTGCACAAACATGGGCAAAATGGTGCACACCACCTAAAATTAGCATACACACTCAATTAAAATGCACACACACTTGCAACTGACCATCAAAGCATGTAATTAATTCAAGTATGCACCCAATTAGCAATCTACAATCACCAATTAGCAATTGAAACTTGTCAAATTCATGCGCCACCAATTCTTAAAAATTTCGGCATTATGACGGCGTGAAAATGAATAATCGTAAAATTTTAAATCCATAACATTAACATTGCATTGCATCAACATAGCATAGCATTATATTGCATCAACATTACATTGCATCATGGTGGTGGGATTTCTACACAATTCTACACATCTTTAGATTCTAAGGAGGTTGACAATACCACTTTAATTACCTTTCCATTGAAGATCAATTGAATGGTCAAATGCTCCAATCCTTCATGGAAAATTAGTAAATTATAAAAAAATCAATCAAATTAGCAAGGGGTTAGTGTGAAATTAGAGTGTGTAAACACACAATTGGCAAGATATGGTAACACATTAGGGAATTATGAATACAATGCTTCAAGCACACACATTCAAAATCCACAAAAACATAAACACGCAAGTGAAATTAGTAGTGAAATTAGTTAGGGAACACATTCGATTATGCCACAATTACACTAGCATAGGCCATCGTCTCCGGCAACAGCGCCAAATGTTGGGGGTCACATCGTTGCAATAGCTCCATGACCAACAACTTTATCAATCCGGAGGGATGAGCTACACAGCTAGGGCATGGAAACACTCACACGATTAGTGAGCTAATCGTGGCAACACAAATGGTTAACTCTACGAGGTGAGCTTCTTGGCCTATGGAGGAGCTAAGCCGCAATGAAGGGCAATCTCTATATCCACTTCTCTTCACCTATAAACCCATAGGCAATCATAAGAAGCATGAGAGAGGCATAGTGAAAGAGAATGAATCACTGATTACTGTTAATCAAGTCTCTGAGCGAGGAGAAGCTCAAGGACTCCATAGCCACACACCTCAAGAGCTCTCACCAAAGAGTACTCTTCACAAAATGAGCTTGAGAACCCTAATTTCTTTTACACACTGCCTTATATACCCAGAGTAAAAATATGCAATGTTCGAGCGTCCAAGGCTTTTAGGGCTCCACCACTTACTGAATCTGCAACCTAAGCACAATAATTGACCTATTCTTTACAGCTTGGAACTCCCATTGAGCCCGTAACACATTAGAATTATTACAATGGTTTGAAATAAATCGAAAGTTTACAATACGTCACCAATTTGAAAAAACGTGAAAAATGTGAAACTCCAATCTTTACTGCTTCTTCATGTTGATCTTCGATATGCATTCGTACGTCTTCTGTCTTTAGCAGCTTCTGTTAACTGACATTGACTCAGTTAAGACTCTACAAGCGGTAGTATATTTAATGAATATTGTATTAATCGTTTTGGGTTATTGATTTATTTAATTTGATTTTGGTGGTTGTAGAACCAAAGCGATCAACGATATTGCTCTAGATGGGAATGAGGAGGACAAGGACTTAGATTGATAGATATTTTTTTGTAATCCTCTTTTACAAGTGCAAATATGACACAACAAACCCTCAATTAACTTATTTGAATATTTTGGCTTTATTTTAAATTTAAGTATTATTCTTTTGTGCTTCAAATTATGTAGGTAAGGTGTGACGTATAATTTCAAAGTTTTTTTAGAATACACTTTCCAAAATGCAATTTATATTTGATATGTTTTATCCACTTCAAAAATAAAGATGCTCATTTGGACCATCCAAAATTGGATGGCCCAAATGAGCATCTTTATTTTTGAAAAGCCGTGTAGTAGTAATAATCTTGGTAATACCGACGGTAAAACACATGGTAATAGAAAAATATATATCTGCATCTATTATCGCACATATTGTTGTTGGACCACTACCGCGCTTTTTGCCACTGCTATTGCCGTGCATGCAATTTGTAATTGCTTTTACCACGCTTTTTGCCACTGCTATTGCCGCACACAATTTTTTCTCTTTCTATTTTTGTTTGTTAATATGTGGCAATGCTGGCGGTTCTTGACTTTTCCTCTTATAGTGCTCAAGAACCTCCTCTTCTCTACCTACATGCATGCTTGGAGAACATCTTCGTCCTGCTCAACTACCACAGCGATAGCCTCAAGCCCGCATTCTATACACAACTATAGCAACCCCAAGCTTGCCAGATACCATCAAGATCTTGCCTTAATCAAGCTCGCCATCCCCTATGACACCAAGCCCACCATCTTACTCTCGAGACCATTTAATCATCCTCTCAGCCAGTAAAACAATGAGTTACTGTTGGGTTATTAGGGCAGACCATTGCATGCAATTAAATTCTTGCCTCATGAAATTTGCCTATCCATAGGCAGCTTTGGAGAGCACGCCATCATCAACTCTCCCCTCTCAATCTCAAGCCTTATTAGCCTACAAAGGTTTCTTCTTCATTTTTTACAAAGAGGCTATCTGCTGCAAATCCTTATTTTGTATGTCCCATTCCCAGGGGGAGGGGGAAGGGGAGAGTGCCAGTTTATCTTAATCATCAACATATAAGGAGCCTACACCGTCAACGTATAGGGAGCGGAGCCGTAAACCTACAGGAGCTACTACAGCTGCAATATGTGAGGAGCTGCCATAGAGGCAAAGATGCAATAAGGACGGAGCTTCTACAGAGGCAAAGCTACAGTTTGAGTGCAAGGTATATAGAGGGAGCGAGTGCTGTAGTCTGAGGATAGGGCCAAAGGATCGGGTTCCGCTTCTGACATTGTTAGGATGCAACCGCCAATAGAGGGAAATCAGAAGTAGGGATATCCACTAAAGGGTATGGGAGTGGCCTAGTGTCCCTAAAAGTGAGCAATCTGCCGAGAATGGGCAACAAAGGAATTCTGGTTGCGACTGTTGCAGTTGAAGAGGCTAAGAAGCAATGAGGTGTATGTGACATTTTGGAAGCAACTGATGAAGATGGGATTTTGGATGTCGAGGTTGCAGACATAAAGACAATCTTCTGATGCCATTTGCTAGCTCTATTGTGGCTCTACATTCTCCTCAGGTTATGGCCATCACTTTAGTCTTTGTGGTGCTTTATATCATGGCATAGTCAGTACTTTTGGTGTGGACCAATCTGCATAGGTGTCAGCAGTCCTTGGAGGTGTTTTACTATGCGTTGGGAGCATTGATCAATTGGCGAAAGGCAGTGGCTTTTTGGGTTGGTGATGCTCCCGCTCCTGATTGGTCGCCTACAGAGGGGTTTTGTTGGATCCCTCAAGTATGCCAGTTCATTACTTGGGCTGCCACCAGGTTGGCTTGGACTTGTCACCAGAGTAGTAGACTACTCCCCTCCTCCTAGCCATCAGGAGGAAACTGCTTCTTTGGAGCTCAGGACAATTATCTCTTGCTAGTAGGGTTGTTGTGGCCAACGAGGTGCTCTTGGCCACCATTTGGTACATCACTTCTTGTTGGATTTTCTCGAGTTCTTGCATCAGCCAACTAGAGAGGCTGATCGAACTTTCTATTGATAGGGAGAGACATGCAATCGGCTTGGGCCAAAGTCTCCTGGCAGGTCATCACCCTACCTGTGCAATAATGTCTACCACTCAAAAGGTTCAGCTCCCTTAATGGACCCAAATCTAGTTTTGAAGCTTAAAAACGTGTGGAATCTTGCTTGGAATGCCAAACAGTGGTCCTACAGGTTTCAATGTATATGAGCCTTTCCAATGTCCATTAAACATAGTTGTCTACTCTGGCTCGTCCTCCATCAAGGTTTGCGGACATGGTCTTAAGCTAAAAAACTGGGAATTTCAGATGGAATTTGTAAGAGATATGGCTCACCTCTTCATCACTTGTAAACACAACATAGGCTTCAAATCAGTCCTTCAGCAGGCGGGTGCAGTTGCCAAATCAAAACTCTCTTGAAGATCTATCCTTCTAGGAGAGTGCATCTTTACTGACATCTCCTTGTGGACTTGTTTAAGAGGAGAATACCTATGGAAATTCTGGATTGAAAGTAACAAAGCAATATTTGAAGGCTCTTTCTCTTCTCATGCAGGGCCTCTTACTTTTAGATGCAAAGCTATTATGGAGGACATGCTCAGGCTTGTAACTACAGCTGATTCTTTCAATGTAAAAGTTATTCAAAAGTTCTTTAGATGGCAAAGGTGGAGAGAGCTCACTTTATCCCAGTACAGTCCCCAAAGAATGTACGCCATTGCAAATTTCTTATCTTCCCCTTTGTAATGGACCTTGTCTGTTGGTCTCTCCCCTGTAGACAAGGATAGGTCCTGTCGTCCCTCAGGAGCCTTTGTATTTTCTTTCCATTTTTCTTCTATTGAATCCAGTTGTTCCTTCAAAAAGCCATGCTAGCATTTATTAATGAAGAAATAGCCCATCTAAATTAGTCCTTGCTTGCTTTAGCAATGTTTGAACCAAGCACCCCTCCATTCAAAAGAAGCCTTCTTATAAGAGGAGAATATTTTCTTTGCACAACATAGAGAACCACAAAACTCCACAGAAGTCTCCTCTCGGGACGATCACAAACGAGGAAAGCTTTTCTATGTACATGGACAGCCTCAACCCTATTTTGTTGCCTAAGGTGAGAGAGAGAGAGAGAGAGAGAGAGAGAGAGAGAGAGAGACCATGACAAACTCCACTCATAAAATTGACCTACAATCTAGAACATAAACTCTTTTGCAACCTTGATGTAGGAAAACTAAGATCAAGAAAATTTTCTCTAGGTTTAGCTTTGCAATTGGCATATGTACTGATCCGTTTCTTAAGTAGGCGTTGTTCTCATGTAACCCACTATCTGAAATTTGAGTATGTGCTCTACTACTATGTTACAAATCCTTTTTAGCAAGGGATCGTCATATCCGGGAGAAAATTTTTGGGGCAAGCACAATGTATAAGAAATTTGCAGGGATTGGTTAAAGGAGTAGTTTGCAAATAAAGAATTAATTGTAGGCCATGCAAACCAACCTCATGTGAGGCCAGGAATCTACTCATCGCCTCTGCATAGGAAAGAAATAGGAAGGGGGCAAGAGGGTGGCCCGATCGTATTGTGCGTGTAAGCATGAAAAGTTCCCCTCAACCTCTTGCTAGCAACACTTGAGTGTGAGCACATCGATAGAGAGAAGACACCCTCTGATCCATGCATCTGGAAAACCCATCCTGCGCAAAATGCCCTCAAGTAAGGCCCAGTAACTCTATCATAGGCCTTGTCAAAGTCAAGAAGGAGCACCACAAGATCCTCTCCTTGAAGGCGAGCGAGGGTAGTCGCCTCCCAAAAAGTGAAAATGTTGTCAAGGATACTGCACCCGTCTGAGTCTCATGTATGATGCTCTCAAGTAGTGACTGTATTCTCAAACTCAGACACTTTGCAAGTATTTTTTAGGCTAATTTGAGAATGGTGATGGGCTGCCACTGCCGAATCTCATATGGGGAGCCCCCCTCCTTGGAGATGAGGTAGAGTAGACCCTCGCTCATACTATCAAGCATCTCCCCACTATGTAAAATGTGCTAGTATGCACTACATAGGTCCTATCCAAGCACTTCCCAGTACTCCAAGAAAAAATTGGGAGTCAAACCATCCTCTCTTATAGGAAACTACCACAAGGGAGTGCCCTGAGAGCCTCCTGAAGCTCCTCTTTGAGGAGAGGGATCTCAAGCATCTGTTGCATCTCCTAAGTGATGCGGCAAGGCTTCTGTGCCCACACCTACTCTCTGCATGCATCCATGCCTTTTGACTACGGCTCAGCTGAGAGCAGCTCACAGTAAAAAGTCAGTAGCTATTGCCCGTATGTCCTTAGGCTCTGTGGCACCGACCCTTCCGATCTCATCAACTGGCAAACACTTGTATGTGCATGGTGGAGACCCACCATCTCAAAAAACTCTCTAGTAAGGAGTCAATGCCCCAACGGAGCCGCTTCTCCTCCTCTCGAGCCACAGCCAATCTTGCGCTCTCAACTCTTGGAGAAAGAAGCGACTAAGCTCCTTGACGCCATTGGCCACTCTAGAAGTGACGTCCCCCTGTGTGTCCATACTCTCGGTCCAAAGTGTAACAACCTGCTATCTAAGCTCTATATCTAGCAAAAAGTCCTCTCTAGGATGTGCAACATAACACACCACACCTCTGCCTGTCAGATAGAGTAAGGATCATTGGCACGTGATTAAAAAAAGGAGTCCCTGCCAAAATGCACATTGTACCACCCAAGTCACATATGTGTTCACTAGCATTTGTGTTCACTAGCATATTGTACCACCCAAGTCACATATGTGTTCACTAGCATATTGTACCACCCAAGTCACATATGTGTTCACTAGCATAGAATCAATCTATCCAAGATAGATTCACTCCTCCTACTCTGCAGTCAGACCAAGAAAATGAGAGGCTATCTGAGGGTCGTGCAAAGCCAGCATGCTGCCATAAATTCGAGATCCTCAAATCTATACATAGACATTCCCAAGCATCCAATTTAGCCCCGTGTATAGTAGCATGGCTACCCCCAATCCTATTCAAAGGGTCCTCAAACATGTATGACGTAAGGACTCCACCAAATGTGACCAAAATTCAGCTTGTGCACTCACATGGTTGGGCGCATAAATGCTCAAAAAACCCACAAGGCAACCATGGAGGTGCATAGTGACCCATTGTTCCCTGCTTGACACACTGATACATTTGCGTGTTGCCATGAATCCACAATAGCAATTGACCCAAAGGTCTCATAGCCACCACGCAAGATCTGTCCACATTGCTTGATATGGCTCTCACACAAATGATGCTCCCGGAGCATAAGCATAATGATAGATCCCCGCACAAGGCATCTCTAGAGCTCTTGTCTCAAAGGACTCCGATGGCGTACAAATTGTGTTCCTCCAAGGCCCTGGATATTCCATGAGACGATCCTCATGGGGTGAGTAAGAGAAGAAATATGTTGGTACAGCAGCCAAGCGAGCAATCTTCGAGGCCAGTTTGGATGGGGAGTAATCCGCATCCAAATGACCCTGAGACTGCATCACATGCCCCACAAGGCCCAAGAGGCATGTGCAATTCTTTGAACCACATCCTCTCCTCCCCAAGAGTCCTCATGAGTGTAAAACATAGCAAGGTGAGAATTGTGCATCTGCAAAAAGTGAACAATAATGTGTCTACAACCTGTGACATCAGGCAGTCACTGTGAACTTGGCCAACGCCAAAGGGTATGCCCCAAATCAGTAATCCAAAGTCACCCGTGTGATGGAAAAAATCAAGGGCTGGAGTCTGAAGCCAACCAATTGTTGAATCCAAGGGCCAATCTTGTTGATCCTAACCACAAAGTGAAAAAGATTGTCCCACTATAGAGTTTAAAGTGTTCGTGCCACGTGCCGCAAGAAACAGGACATGAACCCAAAAACAAGCTGCCTTTAAGTCAGCATGGGGGTCACCAAGGAAGTGAGTGAAGGCATAGCTGAAGAGATCCCACCGTCTACTGATGTCAAAACTAGAGAGGCCCCCTAGGATAGCCTCAAAGGCAAAGGTCTCAACCAAGAGGGGAGGTCGAGGAAAGGTTGCCTCTCTCGAGCCAGTCTGCTCGTAACAAAAGAGCTCTCCAAGGAGCGGCGTGCCACAGGAATGCACTCAGATCAATAGCAGGAGAAGAGAGAGGGGGAGCTAACAGTGGCAAAGGAGAGACTAGTGGCAAGGGGGATGGGGGGTGCATTGGACACCGCGAAATGTGTGGTGCTTTACTAGTCGTTGGACCCTATCTCCAGGTGACTGATTTCACGGTGGGCGGTGTGGGAGAGCAAGGGGGATGGGGGTGGACTCTTGAGGAGGCTATGGTGGGCGATGGGGGGGGGGGGGGGGTTTGCGTCGTGTCCTCTTGCTTAGAAGAAGTGGAGGGTGAGGGGTCTAGAGCGGTCTCTTGCTGCAAAGGTTGGAAGCGATCTCCCGTAGTAACCACTCCTGGCGAGGAACTGTGGGACGGCCTCCCGAGCGAGGTGCCTAGCCCTGTCGATGGCGGCCCCTTACCTAGTGCCATCCCTCCTCGGTCTAGCTACATGTTGTTGTTGGAGCTCGATCTCTAGGGGTATCCAAAGCCCTAGTAGGGGGAACCTTGAAACTTGAAAAGGGACTTGCCTTGGAGGCATGTGGCTGTGGAGCTAGCCAAGCTCTCCAACATGACATGCCTTGGCAAGATGGCACATCTATCTACAAATGAAACACTGGTTTGGGAGGCTCAAATACTCCACACTTTGTCTGATCCAACCACCACTCACCCAAGGTAGTAAAACCACCTTTGGAAGTGTACGTGTGTCGCAAACAAGAACCCACACACAGTGGGTAACTGCGACCTTGGCCACAACTGAAGTTGATGTCCATGGGGTCTCCAAGACCGTCCCAATCATGGAACCAATCATGGAACCAATCCTGGAAATTAGGGGGAGGCGCTCTTGCCTCAAGCCAGAGAAGCAAACTAAGATAGGAAGATCTACCTCCTTTGCAAGCACATCTGAAGTTGGATTGAAGTCATGGTGCCACTGTCCAAAATAACCTTGAACCGCCCGAATGCCCAGAGGGCTCATCATGATGACTTTGGCTGCCATCTATGGAGACTCAAACTCTATCCGATAATAACCTCTCTCGAGAATCTCCACATCAATGATCTTGCCCAGTTCGATGAGGAGTCAGGCCTGGACTAGGTCCCGAACCTTGCCTCTGTTGTTGGGTAGCAGTGTGCCAACGATCTTGTGGATGACCGAGGTGTCTTGAGGTCAATCAGGGGCCACCATTCTATGTCTTCTTCTTACATCGAAGGTGAGGACGATGACGAAGGCTACCAATAGGCTGAAAAGATCCTGCAAGGAGCTCAAGGGGGACAGGGATGCGAGGTAAGGGGAGGATAAAATGAAGCAGGGAGTGAGGTGGGCGGGCTGCACGAGGAGGAGGGAAGGGGTAGGGGAAGGAAACACATGTGGTGGGAGTGCGAGCGGGCAAGGGACAGCATGAGCGATGGGGGGGCGAGGGGCAACACGAGCGGTAGGCAAGGGAGCAACACGCAGGTGACCGAGGGTGGAGGGTGCAATGGCAAGGAGGGTGAGGGAGAGGAATGCGTGATGGTGGCTAGGGTTAGCAACAGCGAGCGTTCATGCACTGGACATGGGAAAGAGCAATCATCCAACATTCTGAGGTGAATAAGGAGCGGGTCATTTTTGTGATTAAAGTGAAATTGGGAAGACTAGGAAACTTTAGAGAGTCACAATAACCCTCATGAATGGAGCTCTTGATACCAAAGAAGATTATTTAGTGGTTGGGTGCTTTTGAGATTAATTATGAGCATAATGTTTTGAATTGTGCACTACACCACACCTATACACCTAAAATAATTAAGCTCCAATAGGCAAAGGAGGAGCTAGATGCTAAGAGTTTTGGTAGGTGAAAGGTGGAATGGCACATTGGAGCACAATTAAAGATATTAAAATGTATGTATAAGGTGTCAAAAGGGGTCAATGCCAAAAGCCCTTGTATTTATTGCATGCGTACATCAGAAGAGTTGAATCTTGCTCATTAGAATAAGGCCCCTGACATACACTCAAAAAATCCAAACTTTCAAGCAGCTCTAGATATTGTCTCTCAATTGTCCACAGGTGCACATTGCATGCACTTTACGGAATTATTGAGAAGATTGTGCATCTTTACATAGGTTTTACATGGAAACTACAACATTTATGAGTTAGGATGGCTACCATAGAAAGTATTGATCTTGACTTATAGACAAACAGGGCTGCTAATTTACTTCAATTATTCTACATAGCATGTTGAAATAGGTGTGCAGCATATCCTCTACAATCACACTCCTTGGTTTATAAAGAAATGTAAGAGCTTGTCAATATGGTCAACCCAAGGTATGGAGAAGTCCCACTACAAATCAAGAACCAAGTTCTTAAAGCACACTAGACATGAACAAGGAGCACAAAAACCTAATAGCTTGCTTGAAGTATTTCAATGATTTTGCAGACAAGTGTGGCATAGGACACAATCGCCAGAATCCAAGAAATTATTGGAGAATTCAAATATTGCTACATCTATACAAAGGAGTAAGCAAAAAAGGAAAGATGCATATAGTAAGTCACCTGCAAGTGAAATATTTTTACAATGACTTTAGACCAGGGCATAGTGGATGTGGACAACCACCCTTGACAAAGTCATTCTTGCAAGCATGGGTAGATTGGGTGATGAAGAGAGCTTCCAATGCTAAAAGGAGATTGTCTCCTTGTTCAGCTTCCCAATCTAATGTCCAAGACTCTAGTCCCTCTTGAGATCCAAAGGTCTTGATCTATTTCCTGTTCCCGAAAATTTGTCATAGTATCAACATTGTCAATCTTTGTAAACAAGTCAAAATTAGTAATATGGAATCGAGCCTTCATTAGCCATACATATGACAATGTGCTTCCAAATGCTTAACTTACCTTAGAACTTTCATCATCTTAAAAAGACTCTTCTTTGGAAATGTCCAAGAGGTTTTGTGTATCACTCAACCGTATAAACTCTTTATTGTTTATCTTCTAAGTAGGAGAAGTTGCTATGCATAGCAAAGGATCAAGCTCATCCTCTAGGATATCAATGAGCTCATTTACCTTTGTGATACTATTTGCTATGAACACTGTCATATCCAAAATCTCTTTGCTTTGTATTTTCTCCACGTCTAGAATAAACTCCTTATCTATTTCTTCAACCTCTATAGATCTCTTCCTCGTGTCGTATGTATGACTTCAAAACGTCTAAGATGTCAATAGTGAACCTTGCAAGAAAGCTCTCCAAGTAAGAGGAAACATTGAAGATATCTTTGATGTAGGTAAACTTTGCTAAGTGGTTCACTTGATAAAGTAGTCACATGAATCTATCATCCTATTACTGCACGATGTGGAAACCTTCTCTTTTAATTTGGTGTGCATAAGCTTTCTCAATGGTTTGTTTCTTGCATGAGAGTAGAGTCTCTGAAAGGGTGCCTAGTTATACTTTTTTCGCTCAAAGAGCTCTAGAAATCAATGCCTCCATCATTCTAGTATCTTTAGGGTTTGCCTCTTCCAACAAAGTCCTTGCACTAAAGAAGCATATTTAAGCTTTCATAGCCAACCAGTCTGACGTGCAGACCCGTCAAGATCCTGGACATTGTGAGAATCCCGCCTTTGAGGCCCCTCTCCTTGGTGCACGACCGCCCAAGTTGGCGCCCTCTCCCAATGATAGGGCAAGGGTGGTCCGAGGTAAGGGTCCTCAGCTATCTTTTCTTGCATAGTCACCGGGTTGCTCTCTCAAAAATGGCATCCTTTTTGGGCCTAGGATTTGGCGACAACCCTGCTCCTATTTGGAGCAAACATGCTCGTCTTTGGGGGTCTATGGAGTGTTGGTTGGGTTACATTGGCTCCTGCTGATTACTATCTACTTCACTAGTCTTGCTCCGTGTTCAATCGACATTTGGTGGTGCCCTACAGGGTCTTGGTGGGCTCGACGACAAGGAGTCGGGTGTGGCAAGCTTCTACTACTTGGTGGCATGGCCGGGTCAATCAACTTAAGGTACAAGGCTCTACCTTGAAAGCCTAGTGCATGTGGGTTGATGGTGTATGGTCGGATCCAACTTCATCAAAGTGCTTTTGTGGATTCAACCTCACTTGATGATGGAGCTTTCGAGCTCCCCCCATACTGCAATATTACCTTGAAAGCCTAGTCCATGTGGGTTGATGGTGGTCGGATCCAGCTTCATCAGAGTGCTTTTGTGGATTCAACCTCACTTGGTGATGGAGCTTTCAAGCCCCCCCCATACTACGATATTACCTTCTCTATCTGCTCGTTCTTGGTGGTTAGCCCTCCGTTTCCTTTTTATAGATCATTTTGGACTCTGAAGCTTAAGGGTGTCTCCCTTCAATAGCTGATGTATCTGTTTTGGAAGGGTTGTTTGGTGTCATGGCTTTTATTGTAGACTTTTTGCTCTTTAATACATTCATCACTCACATTTTGTGAGTTTGGAGGTGGCTTAGCATTCTCATGTCTCCATCTCAGTTGTTTGCCCTTATTCACCATGCTTGGAAAGGCTCATGTTATGTTTCTAAAGCTTTGCACAAGACCTAGCATGTCTGCTAAACATCTTTTTAAAATCCCTGTACACAGTAATATTACACTTTTCTATATATAAAAAAAAGGGGAGAGAGAGATTGGGTTTGGGGGTACAGGTGGACTCTCATTCAGCATTGCAGGAACTGAAGCCACTGACAGGAATGTAGATCATAGGCAGCCCGAATCTCTCTCTCTCTCTCTCTCTCTCTCTCTCTCTGGCTTGTTCATATGACATAAAACTCTCCTCTCCCAACTTCTCGTCTCATTTGCGAGCAGCCATGTTAAAACTTTCCTGTCTAGCTGTCAAGCGTCATTCCAAGAATGGTGGGACTGTTATGAATAAAACATTTCGCACTGATCTTCCTCCGAGGACAAGGGTTTAACAAGCATTCCAAGCAAGGGCCACTCACTCACAATGTCATGTTTATCTCAAATGTAATTCAGAAGTGATGTTCTTCACCCTTACCCAATGAACCGTTGATGTGGAGGGACCATGTTGTACTCTCCCATCTGTATTATAGTCAATATTGAACAAGGTAGATGGTCTATAAAATCTTGTTCAGTCCTTGTATCTTGCCCACACCTTACGAGTCCACCTCTCCAGTGATTCCACAGCTCCAACCCTCGGAAGTAACTAAAACCCATACAGCTTTATACCAGCTCTATTTAATGATTCGTTGATTGCAGTGTCCACCTTCACTGAAATGGCATTCACGCGTGAACATATGGGCACCAATAACCACCATGTGCAGATTGCATGCCCCCATGGACATGTAGACAGCTCGACACATTAAATATATACAACTGACACTTGCGCAACAGAAAGACGGTAATTTTGTTCTTTAATCTTCTTGGCCACCTTCAACAGCAACTTTCTCAGGACAGAAAAGATCAATTTCATCTTTCACCCCATTTTACAATAGTCAATTCTGACCACTACCCGTTTGTCTGGGTCACATTCTTAGACAAGGCCGGGCATGGCCCACCAATAAAGAGGCTAAAGGGGACCAGCCCTGGCTCATCTTTTCTCTATTTACTTCTCTTTCAGCCAAAGGGATGGCCAGAAGCACGTGATTTGCCCACCACCAACCTGGAGCAGAAAAAAACTTCAAAATCGCAAGAAGCTTACAGCAATTTGCAGACCACAGTTGGATGTTGCCAAACTGCTTGCTGAACTTAAGCTTCACAGCACCAAAAGATAACCAAGAACATAGAAAACCCACCCACCAGTAAAACTTCTCCCTCTAAAAACACATTGCAGCACTCTTGAACAGGAAAGATTGTTCACAATGGACACTGGCAAAAATAAAATACACAATAAAAGAGATGAGCGCCCTATCAAACTTTTCATCACAAATAAACAAATCTTTTCCACCTATTTGCAGAACAAATTAAAAAGAATTATAAAACTAGCACATAAACAAGATTGATGCGCTGTGTAGAGTCAAATTGTGAGTGTAAGTAATGTATTAGAAATTTTAAGAACCTTGCAACCGTGGAAAATAGAAAGTAAATCTGTTCATTCAATATCAACCAAGGGTACATAAGAGTCCCCTTAAAATCATACAAAGCACATGATACTTTTGGCTGTCATCCCATATGCTAGCATCCACCCACTCCAGCTAACCAGATCACGTCATCCACTCCAGCTGACCTGATGCACTCTACAAAAGCACAAAATAGGCAAGGCACACCTAATACACAAATCAGCATAAAGCTGAAAAAGCATACACTTCTCCCTCTAAGAAATTGAATATCCCAAGAATCCACCACCGACAGCCTTTCTTCTATACAATGAGAAGGTCGCTATAGTCCATCACTCTTTCTATAACTGAGTCAGTACATTGTGTTTGAGAGGGGACATGCCTTAATTTTGTCCAGCTTCCAAGGGTTCCTCTCAGTTTTCAAATTCTATAGAAATCTTGTTCTATATTCACAAAAAAACTTGTTTACCTAATTAACAAATCAATATAGTTTATTCTTCTTCGCAATACCCTTTCCAACATCACTGGGAGGTAAAAAACAGTCCAAAGAGAGGCCTTCTACATTGAAAGCAACCTCTTCTATAGACCACATCTCCTCCATCCTGGTTTTTGTCTGACTCATTGCCTCCTCCCCAAATCTAAATAAGGTAACAACAGAGTGCCCTGTATGAGCAATATTTATGCCATCAACAAGCCGATAATCTTGTATAGAGGATTCAATTGTTGTTTCCCAATAGACAACTTCCCCCCCACTAGCTTGTATTCTTGTTAGATGTGAGTCCTCCACGAAAACAAGCAATCCCTTTCTTTGACTAAAGTAACCATAAAGAACATGCCGTATAATTTCAGCAGGACCATTGCTCCTTGACTTCAGGATGGTTGGATCGGCTGAAAGCTTCAGGACAAAGCAGTCTTCATCCCCGATCTTTTTCTCCCCAATGCACCGAGCATTCATGAACAAATTCGCAGTCGTAATGGGGTCTAGCCCCTAGTTTTTGACGCATAAATAAGCTTCATCAGCAAATGCAGTCAGCCAAACATTATTCAACAAATAGCATTCTCTCTTTAAAAACTTGTTGGATTGTTGGATAGATTTCAATCAAACCTGCAAAGCTCGGCGTAGAGGCCTCACTGGACCTTTCGCTGCATGTGCACCAAGCCAAGAAGTGGACCTCCACACTACTTTACCATCACTACCGGCTTGCACTGAGTTGCCCTCAATTTCAAGCTCCACATGCCACTTGTCCGGCATCATTTGCCACAACACGAACCAACCATTTTCTGCAGCTTTGATTGGGTTTTTGGTGATTCGAGTAGCCGTCTCAAACTCAGTTGTAAGCATTCTTACTTTGCCTCTTGTATAGGAGTTCTTGATAGAACTTAAAAATTTGATGCCCCCAGTCGCAGCAAGGTACTGCTGAATAATGTACCGTGCACAAGAGCTCTCCTGCCAGAAGAGATTTGGTCAGGACAACGATGTGTCAGGAGCTGTGCACATAAACATGTGAAAGGCTTGCAAAACTCAGACAGCTTCCTAAATAAATCAAATTCGAACTATCAAAAACCCACAAGAGTTTTCAAAATTAAAACGTAAAGCTCGTGTCAATTCCTGGCTCCTCTAGCCCTTTCTCTATTATCTGCTCCCCCTTTTGGCAATAGCCACAAAAAAGTAAAACCACTCTAGCCCCTTCTCCTGTCGTCCTTCCTTTGAAGAAACCGGCAAATCAAATAAACATGGACGTGGTTCTAAGAAAAGACAAGCTCAAAAGAAGAGGTTCCAAAAACTTACAATGGGGACATCTTTAGCAGACATGCAATGCATAGGCAAATTATCGTTGGAGACTGTAAAAGGAGCCAAGGGGCAGCCAAGAACACCAAGTAGCAAAGTCGGGTCAGATCTCTTGTTGGTATACAAAAGTTGGGGCAGCTTGTAGCCTCTCTCAACCTGCTCCTTCACCCAGTGCAGCACGTTTTCCCAAGATTTCTCCCTCCTATTGTGTCGACCACCATCCTGATGCGCATCTGGTGTTGGTCCCTCCCAAAGAGGAGCTAAGAAGTCCCCAACAGAACTAACCGCTGAGCATGAGCTCTGCTTCCTTGAAAGCATTCTGCTAAAGGTCTTGAAGAGAAAGCTATAATTAACCCCTTCAAACGTGTGTTGCAAGACTGCTAAAAGCCACCTTCACCATCTCCAATGCAATTGCGCTTAAACAATCGGTACTTAGACAAGCTCTCCAAAGATGGAAGGTAACAGCCATTCTCTTGCTTCTGACATTTTTTGTAAATGCAAACCCCTTGACCTATGCCAGCAAAGCAGTTTGCTTTACCCTGATTGTCACTAAATTAGACATTCCCAGGGCATATTTGCACTTTGCAGGGACTAGAACAGCTGAAGATCAAGCCTCTGAAGCCTTTTTCACTGAGCTCAAATACAGAGGCCTGTTCTGTGGCCCGTGAAAAGCATACACTTTACTAATGATCAGTTCAACCAGTCCGCTGTAGGAGCACGTTACTCCATCTCTCTTTCAAATCTGCCACATTCGGAGCCTCGAAGACTTGGCCTTAATCAAAAGTTGTAACACCACCCCACTTTGACTTCATGCACTCTCTACAAAATCCAAAGACTGCACACAATTATCCATCTTTGCAGGTGGAACGAGTTCTGTGAAAGCATATTAAGGTAGTCAGACGTAGTGTGTCCTCAAAAAAGCTTACAGATGGCAGCACAATGAAAAAAAACTGACATTAGCGCTATTATTTTCTGTCCCTTGCTATAATGCAGACTTATGGGAACAAGAGCTTGCTTTGACATAAGTGGACTGCGGCACTGTGGTTGCTTCTTAGTGAACTCCTTGCTTCATTGATAACGGAAGACAGTGCAGTGCACAAATCTTGAAAGCAAAACAGGAATGCTGAAATGGCACGAGTGTTAGAGGACATGACGCACTCTCAGAGCTTGAAAACGGATGTTAACTTCTCAGGTATGATGCAGGTAAAACACCCCCCTCCCCCCTTCTCTCTCTCTCTCTCTCTCTCTCTCTCTCTCTCGGAAAGCTGACAAAAGGAACGACACTAAATCCCGATGGCCCTAGGTGCTTTCCCCCTTCTCTACTTGCTGTCAAAAAGGAGTTACCTTTGAAAGGATTTTCCCTTCAGCCCCGCCGAGTACAGGCAAAGGCAAAGGCTAAGGCATTAAGGCTGCATGAAGCAAAGTTGCCAAGCATGGCTCATGCATGCATGCAATGCCATGCATGTTCTCCTCTCGCAGTAAAAGTCTCGCTAGTCCCTACTACTACTACTACTAGACTCTAGTAATACTACTACCACCAGACAGGCAAGCAAAAGCTTGACTCACGCCAAGTGGTCAGGTAGCAGGCTATGCAATATGGCCAAGCTTCTCTCTCTCTCTCTCTCTCTCTCTCTCAAGCCTTAACCTGCCTTGGAAATAACTATGAGAGGAGGAAGAAGGCAGGCATTGGGATTACAACTAGGGGCCATTTGTGATGTTGGGATGGACTAATAATAATCATAAGTAGACGATTGGGCTCTCACTCACGAAGAAGGAAGCCCACTTGTGGTTGCTGAATACCTCCCCTCTTCACCCTACTCGGCCTCTTTCTTCTCCTTAAAGGGGAAGGGGAAGGGGTTGGGGGCCCTAGGGTGGACAAACAACCTTCCCTACATCATCATCCCCTACCCTCATATAATCACCCCACCAGAGAACCTTAACCTCAAAACTAAGTCACCCCGCGTAACACCCTTCACTCGTTTCTCTCTCTCTATTTCTTTTACTCTCCGAGCCTCACCTTCTAACGGCTTGCATGCTTACATTAGGCTTCTCAGCTAATTTAATAAATTTGCCTCTAGAATCTAGATAGAGACATCCACTTCTTGAGATTGTACTTGTCAGTTAATCACCCCCCATCAACCAGAAAGAGACTGCTGACCCATAAAATTCCTCCTCCTCACTGACTTGCTCCTCAAGAAACGACCTCACATCCTTCATACTCTCTTTTATGTAACCTTTTTTGCAATACGTGCATCCAACTCTACAACTCGTGGCGCGCGCAGTGCACAACCCAAACCCCCCCCCCCCCCCCCCCCCCGTTTTTTCAGCTACCCTCCATTTCCATCCCACCAAAAGCAGAGTGTGTGTGAATGTGTGTGTGTGTGTGTGTGAGAGAGAGAGAGAGAGAGAGAGAGAGAGACAGAGAGAGAGAAATCTCTATGTATCTGGGCATGTGTGTACAATGTACTGATAAACGCAAACATACACAATGCACATAAGTTTATCTAGTAAGAATATCATTGCTGCACACATCCAAAGTACGGAAAACAAAAAAAAACAGAGTAATTATCTGAAAATCCTCACGAGTCACATATCAAGTCTCAAGAGGAAAATATGCACGACTCCTGCAACAACAAAAAGAGGCTGCAAGATAGGACTAAAAGGTTCCCAGGACATGTCCACAAAATCACATGCACATTGCACCCGTAACCCAGTTTTACTTTTCCCTGCCCATTGCCGATGCTTTTTGAAAAGAAGTGCATAGTCGGGAATGATGGAGTCGGGAGGTACCTGGCAGGCCGCAGCAGCCGAGAGGGCTCGCCGGAGACGTCTGCGATGCTAGTGTGTTGGGGGCCACTGAGCACTCTATTCTGCTTTCACCTTTCTGTGTCTTGAGATCCGAGCAGCAAAAGGAAGAGCGGTGAGAGGGACAGAAGCCCACGTGAGCCCCTCTTTCTCACAAGCCTTGCTTGCCTGGCTCCCAATTGCCCCTGCCATCTTTATTCCGTCTCAGCTCTCTCTCCTCAACAGGTGTAATTCAAGAAGCAAGACTTACTTATTTATAAACGTGGGGGCGGGGCGAGGCGCTCAGCACTATCAACGGCGGTCGACCCCGCGGGAATCTGCCAATGGACGGCCCCAAAAAAATGGTCACCGGCCTTGCAACAATGCAAATTGAACTCGGTACCGCCGGCTTGCAAGCCCGATGGCCTAAGCTCGCACACATCATGTGACATGGATGGAAAACATAACATTTATAACTAAATTTGGACACCCACCTTACCTTGTCTTTGTTTAATTTTCGCAGATCGGGAAGGTGTCGTGCCTCTCTTGATTCTCGCCTGCAGTTCCCCACCATGGATCACATGGATTGGGCTTCATTTAAGACCTCGTATTACTTACTGTTGAGGTCCACCGGGAAGGGGGGACACCTTTAATGGTCCTCGTCCGACCATAGACGTAAGCTATAGGCTTTTTACGTTAATCCATAAGGTTGGTCCATCATTGCCCAACGTTGGGCACGTAGACGTGGAGGCCAGCGGGCAAAAGAACATTGGTTGTGCGAAAAGGGCAGCAAACATCAGCCATGACCCCTTGCCCACGCTTGGGCGAGGATTGCGCTTTTAACAACAAGGACAAAAAGGCAACCCCAACCAGTACACTCGATACCTTGATAGATTATTCCATTTTTATAAAAATAATTGTCTCCAATACGGATGGGCACACACAAATTCAATGTATATCCAGCGTAACGTTTCTCTCACTCGTACTCATGCCTCACCTCTAGCATTCAAGTTCTTGCTTAACAATCAAGGGCCAAGACAAACCGTTCTCACCATGCTGCCATGGTTGCTAACAAGTGAATTGCATTGAGTCAACACATATCGTTAACCAGTTGACAGAGGCTATTTCGTGGTGTTGCGCCCGTAGCAAGGTCTTATGCTTGCACTTTGAAATTTCCTAGCAAAAGCATCAAGACGTATCCATACTAGGTCAAGCATCCATCAAAAGCACCCACAATGACTCAAACGATGAGGTAGCATGGTGTGGCTTTCACAAACCATAGTGTTAGCTTCCTAGTCTTTTCTAAACACTTTGAAGATTTGAATTTCATTAATCACAATATGATCAAAAATTAATGATTCTACAATAAGAGTAAGCACCAAACATGAAAGAAACAAGTGAATTAACATGACACAAAGATTGCAATCCGACACAAGATTGGGTACCAACCATCCCCCTCAATCAGATAGATTGAGTATTTGCCTTTATCTTTTATTATGATGAACTTACTCAACTTACAAGAAAAAATAAGATTACATCTAAATAAATAAGAAATATCGATGAGAAGATGAGAACGTATGAATGAAGATTGATAGAAGTGGAGAGAAATCAAAGGGCCAAAAGTGTAACTTCCAAACTGTTGCTCTGATGGAGCTTTTGAGGTCTCTATTGGCTTTAAAAGGGGGTTACAATGATAATTCACTTGGTCAAGATCCTCTCGGATCGCTCGTCTTGCTCATGGAGACCCCGAAGTGATTGTTGCCTCAAAAGTCACACATGCAAGATACGCAATTTTGAGAGTCCTCTTCTTGAGTGTTTGCTTCCAAAAATAGAAAAAAAAATCTCGCTTTTCTCCAAAAATAGTAGTTGAAGTGGATTTATATTTGCATGAAGAGTTTCCATTAGATAGTTAGACTATTTCAATTGTTTGTGAGAATCAAATGAATAATTTGCATGTTAGAAGAATAGCTCCATCTTTCGCTTTTGACGTTGCACATGAGCTCAATAGTTCCACTCCTTTGGGGGGGTTCGCCCAACACACGGTGGGTCCGAAAGCTCTCCTCCTATTTTTTGCCCAATTAGTATGCACCATCGTGGACTAGCCTTTCCTACCATATGCTTGTTTGAACCCAGCTTATGTAAATTGATTACAACCCTCCCTAATAGAGAAGCAGTTGTCCTCAATTGTGAAACTAAAGTGGTAGTATATGTCTACCAAAATATATGTGGAAAAGAGGCAAATCCCAACATAATAAAAAGTTGAATCGATTGAAGTAGTTAGTGGGAGTTTCCCACTGCTCATCATAATAGGTTGAAAAGGGAACCCCACAAAGGTAAGTGGTATCAGCATAACAACAATTACTAAAAATTTTGAAACGGGTCTTTGAAAGTGGTCCCTCTCAATAGAGACAAGCAATAGCATGATAACAATGTGAAATTAATAATTGCCATGTTGTTCAAAGAGAAACCTCAACCAAGTCTTGCTTAAATGATGCACCGAGTAGCTGTTAAATACCAACGACTATCAATTGGAGAGCGAACTTCAACATTTAATTATCAGCATAACTATTAAAGTGCAAAGCTCTAGTATAGAATACCACAATAGATGTTGCTCAAACGATGCAATGAGTAGTTGTCAAATAGCGAACCTCAGGTATAAATGTCACAGTTGTCATAAAATTTAATATCTAACCAACCCAATTGATTTTCTTATATTAAACTGATCATTTAATGTGGGAGAATAGACACGAACAAGGGTTAGAATATAGACATGTGCTTACGGGTCTATCTCAACACACAGCCAATGGTAAAGTGGTCCAAATGAGAGATGATTTGTCAAAGAGCAAGGCTAGCTAATGGAGCTTAAAGACCTTAGGGTTAGCTTCATTAAAGACCTCCAATAGTTAGTGTTAAAAGTCCTTTGACCTTATGTAAGCTAGGGTTGTGCTTGAGGTGGGAACCCTACCCAAGCTTGAGGTGCTTGTCGTGCTTGCTGATTAAGATGCTTGAGGTGCTTGTCGTGCTTGCCGACTAGGGAAGGCTTGAGGTGCTTGCGGAAACACTACCCAAGCTTGAGGTGCTTTGTCGTGCTTGCTGACTAAGGTGCTTGTGTTCCAAAAGTCAACAAAATCCCTACAAAGGAGGGGGCGAGTCCTAAAGCTAGGGGAATGAGAGAGAACACACACACACACACACACACACGAGGTAAGTCCAAGCCTCAAGAGGCAACAAGGACACATGTCAAGCCTCTACCCATGTTGCCCTCAAGGTGTGCCTGAATCCTATTGGATAGGCTTAAAAGGGGTCCAATGAACATTTAGATTAATTAAATAATTATTTAAGCAATTATCAAGCCTCTCTCCCTCAAAGAGGAAAGAAGGACACTTGTCCAAAACCCACCCTTGTTGCTTATGCCTCTTGCATGTGATTGGCTAGGCCTAGAGGGGTCCAATGAGCTTCAAGCATGCCTCTTGCATGTGATTGGCTAGGCCTAGAGGGGTCCAATGAGCTTTAAGCATGAGCTACAAGGAGGGGTACACCAAAGCAAGAAGGGGGGTTTCTTGGGGGGTATACTCTCCCAGACACACTTACACACACTCTCATTGTGGGAAGTGCAAAGTGCAAGAGCTCCATCTCCTTCTCCAAGCTTGTTGAGAAGTTGAGAGCCTACACCAACACTCTTGGTTATGGAATGCAAATCCAACCAAGAGCCATGCTTCAATGCTTAAGCTTGCCATCTTCTCCATCTTCATTACTATGCTATTATGTATGCTAGCAAGAAGAGTGATGATAAGTGACGAACTATTTCTTTCTCCTATGAATGTTTATTCTTCTTCTTCCCTACCCTCATTCCCCGCTAGCTCTCTCCACCTTTGAAGGTGTTTTGATCGAGGCTTGGGATAGTTAATGCTTTTTGCAAAGTCAATGTTATGCTCATGATGCATGAAGATTTCCATCTTCATTGCATCACCTAGGTCACAAGGAACACAAAGATTGTATTGTACCAAGTCTCTCTTGATGGGAGAATCTATAATACAAAAGCCTATTGGAGGGGGGACTGGCTCCACATAAATCTGGGCCTCAACTGTTTTCAAGTTCTCTATACTCTCTCTCTTGCAAAAGTATTGTTCATGCCAAGTTAATCAAATACTATGACTATGTTGCTACCGTCAATTAAGTTCACCCTCTATGTTCTCAAAGTAGTCTCACAAAAATGCTCTCTTTAATTCTCCTACTGTTGAGTGAAGAACGGGAGACCGGTTGCTTAAAACCGTTCAACCTTGCTCACAGACATCACCATCAACCTGTCCACCTCTTTTTCCAATTTTCAAGCGCGCGCGCACACACACACACACAGAACATGGAATTGACATAGACAATTGTAAGAGTGTGTAAGAGAATTGTAAGAGATAGGGACTTGATTAGAGAGTACACAACAAATTGAGCATAGCATAAGAGAGTATAGAAGAGAATCTACAAGAGAAAGGCCTAAATCTAGCCCCAAACTCCACTGCACCTCTCTTGTGGAGTTGGTATTTAATATATTATTGTTGAAGGAGTACGAGCGGAAGTGCGACGCGAGAGAGAGTGCGAGAAGAAGAGCACGACGATATGGTGAACTCGCTCTACTGTAATGTGTAGAGCATAGTGAGTTCTTATTAGGTTTTTACAAAAGAATATGTGTACATACCTGGCAGCCCGCCCACTTACCTGGGCGACCACATTGGGCTTTATACCCCAACAACCTCCCACTTAAAGTCCAATGTGGTACTTTAAGTGTGAGAGAAGCTACTATACAAGCTAATATACAAGAGATGTAGAGAAGTGATGTACTACCCTACACCTAACTGCTTGCGAAAATGCGCAAAGCTCTCTGAGGGAAGTCCTTTTGTAAGTAGATCAGCAGGATTTTCTGTGGTGTGAACTTTGACAAGCTGAAGTTGCTTATCCTCGAGCATTTCCCTGATGAAATGATACTTCACATCCACATGCTTTGTCTTTGGGTGATAAACTGGATTGCGAGCCAATTGTATAGCACTTTGACTATCACAATATAACACAGGCATCTCTTCTTTGATTCCCAAATCTGTTACTAGTCGATTAAGCCAAATTGATTCTTTGCATGCCTCTGATGCTGCAACATATTCAGCCTCTGTAGTAGACTGAGTAACACAATCTTGTAATCTAGAACGCCATGATACTGCTCCACCAGCCAATGTAAAGACATACCCTGACGTAGACCTTCGGTTGTCTAAGTCACCTGCATAATCTGAGTTTGTAAAACCCTTTACACTTAGTTCCTGACTCCCATAGCATATACGCATACTCTTTGTAGCTTTCAGGTATCTCAATATTCCTTTCACTGCCTCCCAATGTTTCTTGCCTGGGTTTGACATGTATCGACTTACTACTCCCACTGCAAATGCAATGTCTGGGCGAGTAGCAATCATTGCATACATCAAACTACCCACTGCAGACGCATATGGAATCTTATCCATTTCAGCCTTTTCTTCCTCAGACACAGGACAATCTTGTTTGCTAAGTTTCACATATGGTGGCAATGGAACACTCAATGCCTTTCCCTTGTCCATATTGAAACGTTGCAAAACCTTGTCAATATACTCTGTTTGAGATAACCAAATCAACTTCTTTGATCTGTCTCTCTCAATGCGCATACCAAGTATATGACTTGCCTCACCCATGTCTTTCATGTCAAACGATTTTGCCATCTTTGACTTCAAAGCTGAAATTTCTTCCAAGTGCTTGCCAGCAATCAACATGTCATCCACATACAAAATAAGGATCAGCCAACTGCCATCCTTAGCCTTCTTTGTATATAGACAATGATCGAACTCACTACGTTTGTAGCCTTGAGAAAGCATAAACTTGTGGAATTTATGGTACCATGCCCTCGGTGATTGTTTTAAGCCATAAAGACTCTTTAACAACTGGCATACCCAATCTTCCTTGCCTTTCTCAACAAACCCTTCTGGCTGCTGCATGTAAATTTCCACATCTAAATCACCATGTAAGAACGTTGTCTTGACATCCATTTGGTGCAACACCAAATCTAATATGGCAACCAATGCAAGAAAGCATCTAAATGTAGTCATCTTGGCCACCGGAGAGAAGACTTCCTCAACGTCAATGCCTTGTTCTTGCTTAAAGCCCTTGGCAACAAGCCTTGCTTTGTACTTTGGCTGACTATCATGAGCGGTGATCTTATACCTGTAAACCCATTTACAAGGTAGAGCCGTTTTGTCCTGTGGTAATTTAACTAGCTTCCATGTCTTGTTTTTATGCAGAGCTGTCATCTCTGACTGCATGGCCAATTGCCAATTCTCGGAGTCCTTCATTTGCACTGCTTCCTTGTAACATGAAGGCTCATTGCAATCAGTCAACATGACATAGTTCATAGATGGAACAAACCTATCAGGAGGTCGCGTGACACGTCCAGATCTACGCACAATAGGTGGCTCAAGCTCAGCCACAACGTGTGGTTCCACTCTATTCTATCCTTGCTCCTCTTGAGCCCTGACATTTTGTCTTGCACGTGCAGGTCCATCTTCTTGGAAGACAACTCTTCTAATCTCCTCAACCCTCTTTGGTTTAGAATGATATTTGGATTCATTAAAGTGAACATCATTGCTACGGACAACCTTTCTGGATTCGGGATCCCAAAGTCTGTACCCCATCTCACCAGAATTACCATAGCCTAGAAAGATGCGCTTTCTACTCTTTGACTCAAGTTTGTTCCTAAATTCCTTTGGAACGTGAGTATATGCCTCGCAGCCAAAGACTATGAGATGCTTGTATGAGGGCATTTTGCCTGACCATACCATCTCTGGCACTGAATCCTTCTGCAAAACCTTGCTAGGAGATCTATTTACAAGATGAACAGCTGTTGATACAGCTTCAACCCAAAACCCATTTGGCAGATGTGCATTAGACAACATACTTCTGACCTTGTTTTGTATGGTCCTATTCATCCTCTCAGCAACACCATTTTGAGGAGGATTGTAAGGAGCAGTAAGTTCACGTTTTATACCTTTTGACTCACAAAAGTCCTGAAAGGCCTTTGAAACATACTCTCCACCATTGTCAGTGCGTAAGCATTTAATCTTCTTGCCACTCTGATTCTCCACATGTGTCACAAACGTTTTGAAAACACTCAACGCTTCATCCTTGTGCTTGAGAAAGTAAACCCATACTTTCCTCGAGTAATCATCTATAAATGTCATAAAGTAAGAAGCTCCCCCTAGAGATAGGTTAGGCATAGGTCCACACAAATCACTATGAACAAGTGCCAACTGTGTATCTCTTCTATTGCTTCTATGCTTATGTGGCTGATGTGTTTGCTTACCATACAGACAATGTTCACAGAATTCAAAATCATTAAATGAAAAGCCAGGCAAATAACCAGAACGAGACAAGATTTCCATTCCCTTCTTGGACATATGTCCTAACCGGCTATGCCACAAAGAAACGTTCGGCTGCTCGGTTACATTGATTACATTTTTAGAGACATTTGATACATAAATCATGTAAAGTCCTCCAGACTTTACTCCATGTGCTACTGTCATAGAACCCTTGGATATCTTCCACATGTTCTGTCCAAAAGTGGTGACGTAGCCAGCATCATCAAGTAAACCTGTGCTGATCAAGCTCTTTGTAATTGCGGGAACATGTCTCACATTCTTCAGCGTGAAAGAAGAGCCATTCTGAAACTTCAATTGAACATCTACAACACCTAAGATCTCACATGTCTGCCCATTGCCTAGCCGAACATGATCTTTAGTGGTCACATAAGAAGTAAACCACTCCTTGTTTGGAGACACATGAAGTGATGCCCCTGAGTCTATAATCCAGTCACTCAGTGCATTTCCATCAGATGCTGTAAGAAGAGCTGAGTCCATTGTATTCTTCAAGAAGTAGATGTCTCCTGACACTAGACTGTCATCCTCTGCAACAGTGTTTGTCACATTTATTTCTTGAATCTTCACTGAGGACTTGTTCTTTTCACCATGGTCTTCAGCTTTCTCTTTGCCTTTTTCTGCTTTCCATTCTCTGCAGTCTCTTTTCATGTGACCCTGCTTGCCACAATGGTAGCATTCTATGTCACTCTTGCCTTTAGCACTGCGGGACTTGCTACGAGACTGATTCCTCTTTCCACCTTTGTACTTTTCTTTGGTCCTTCCCCTGACAACTAAGGCTGTTCCTTTGCCTTTGTCCATTGTCTTTCTATTGGTCTCTTCAGTAAGCAGACTTCCTTCTACACCTGCTATGTTCAAACCATCTGGAGGTGCAGAATTACTCAAAGCTGTGCGAAAAGTGTCCCAACTTTCCGGCAATGTGATCAACAGGAACATAGCTCTAACAGGTTCATCAAACTTGACACCTTGAGCTGACAACTGACTGTAGATTGTGTTGAATTCATTCAGATGATTGGACATAGGTGTCCCTTCTTTCATCTTCAAGTCAACAAGCTTCTTAAGCCAGTATACATGTGAAGCTGCACTCTGCTTCTCATAAAGATCACCGAGCTTTAACCATGCTTGATAAGCCGACATCTCGTCTGCTACATTGAAGTAAACGCTTTCTGCCAAAGTTAGCATAATGGTAGAAAGTGCCAATTCATCCATTTCGCTCCATTCATCTTCGTCCATATCTTCTGGTTTTATCCCCTTGAGCTTTATAGGTTTTATCTGCTTCTTTTGTACCAACACGTGCCAAATCTGCTGCTTCCACAATGGGAAATTGGTTCCATCCAGCTTCTTGATATTGTAAAGAGCAATGTCCTGTGATCCAGCCATAGCTACGCTTCACAGTAATTTACTTTCCTGGGAAAAATTCGGCAGAGTTTCCCCTGTAAACTGACCTCTGAACCAATATCAACCTGTCAAATGAACCAAGAAAGCTTTAGATTCTGCATAAATTTCGGCAGAGTCTCCTTTGTAAAATGGCTCTGGTGTACTCAAAAAACAGACCAAAAAACAGCTCAAAAAAAAAACACTGTCTCTCTGACACTGTAAGCTGCGGGTAAACCTGTCCTATACCTGTACTGTCTCTCACTGTCCTGTCACTGTCCGGTAAGCATAGACTGCGACAATGCCTCAACGGCAGTAAAGCAAAGATGCAATCCCATCTGTCTAACTCACAGTCAATACATCCTAGCTGCCTATCTAAGGGTGCTCGAGGGATCGCTCCAAGACCTGTATCACCGAAAGGATCTCAACATTCGAGAATCCCCCAGCTCAATAAAACCTTGCTCGACCCTCAACAAAGGCTGCAATAGATCTGACAGTACATAGACTTCCCACAAAATCATACATCCACAAATTTCCCACTGTATGCTATAACCGCTGCGGCGGTTGTTTGCTGCGTGACTCACAGCCAGCAAACCCTCAACAGACATACATCATCTCTGACAATACATCCCATGTGGAAGTACCTGCAATGTCAGGATGAAATCTGGAATATCAAGCAGCAAACACAAGCTACCTGATGAACTAGTGGATGTCGCCTACAGTCTGTGTGTAGATGTGCCCGTGTGGTATGTGACACGCCTCCAAGAACTGTGAGCCGTCCTTCGATGTGTAGACAACCACAAATCAGCACTTTGGGAGTGTCGATATCCTCAGCACCTGCAGTCGTAGGCCGAAAACCCCAAATTTGCAGAGTCGGATATGCACCCATCGAGACCACGTAGTCGAAAATGGCCTGCGCAGACCTTTGTCGAAGCCGAACGGTGGTCGAGATGACCTCAGAATGAAATTCTGACAACAGCGAGCCCGAACGACTCGCCCACGAGATTTGGGGCCGTGTCTTCGCCTGTCGAATTTCACTCCAATCTGAGTTGGTGATTCTAGCCTCCTGCAGTGCTGCCCCGAGCCTCGATCTGAGCTCTGATACCAGTTGAAGGAGTACGAGCGGAAGTGCGACGCGAGAGAGAGTGCGAGAAGAAGAGCACGACGATATGGTGAACTCGCTCTACTGTAATGTGTAGAGCATAGTGAGTTCTTATTAGGTTTTTACAAAAGAATATGTGTACATACCTGGCGGCCCGCCCACTTACCTGGGCGACCACATTGGGCTTTATACCCCAACAATTGTGAGTTTAAGGTGCCAAAATTTTGAGGCCCTCTTTTACAACCACTTTACTTTTGTAAATGAGTGAAGCTCATTAGTGCTTGCATGATCCATAAGGGGAGTTCCCACTACAATTATTTACAGATCCATATTGGCTTATTGAAATGAAAATCTAAAATATTGTGTGAGTATAAAATGGGCAAGAGTAATTGCCTGCACCTCTTTGTCAACTCCCCGGTTTCCACTCTACAAAATCATCATCATCAACTCAGTTTAAAAAATAAATAAACATCACATAATTAATCATTATGTCTACTATCCCAATTGCAGCTAATCACTACAACAGGAGGGTGCCCAGTCTTGTAACATCCCTCCCACCGGGCATAGCAACTGTCCTCAGTTGCTCAAAAGGGAAATCAACTGGACCGTGAGTGATGGAAATTGTGGAGAAGGTCTAAGAAGTTACGGAAGAACTTTTCAAGCATCCATTTGGCATCCTCTCTAGGGTGGCCCTTGAAACTCAAAAGGTAACGGTTATAAACCATACCAATGCGTGTAGTGGTGGTCTCATGATCAACTATTTTGTCAGGGATGAGTTGCTCTTCTTAGTCTACAAGTGAAGGTGGGTCTTCATAAATGTAATGTGTAGGTAGGGATCCTCTAAATAGTCTTAAAAGACTAATGTGAAATGCATTGTGAATGTGCCAATGTGTAGGTAGGTCTAAACGGAAAGAAACATCATTAATGATAGCTGAAATTTAAAAGGTCCATAAAAACGAGGAGCAAGCTCAACAAAGACATTTGTATCAACACTTTTGATCCTTCGTTTTTCAATGCAAAATAAAATATAATCACCTTCTTTGAATTGGTGTGCCTTACGGTGCTTGTTAGCATACTTAGTGTAAAGTTCTTGTGAGTGTTTAATGGCAGAATGCACACTTGTATAAACATCATGAAAGTCAATAGTGAAATCATTAGCGGCAGGCACAACATTAGAAAGACGTGTAGTAGGAGTAGGAAGAGAGTGACCATATACAACTTTAAATGGAGATTTACCCGTGGTGGTGTTATATGAAAATTGTAGAATATGCAGGTAATCATCCCATTTCTTAGGTTGAGAAGAAACATAAGCCTTTAACAAATCAATGATAGTACGATTGGTGACTTGGGTTTGACCATTAGATTCACGATGAAATGCAGAAATGAAGCAAGTGTAGTGCTAAGATTTTCAAACACAATAGTCCAAAAAGCACTACAAAATTTTGAATCTCGATCAGAAATAATGACTTTAGGCAAACCATGATGTGGAAAACAGTCTGAAGAAACAAAAGTGCAGTTTGATGTGCTGTGAGTGTTTTCTTACAAGGAATGAAATATGCTTGTTTAGAAAAATGGTTGATAATAGTCCAAATCATGTCATGCTTGTGTACTGTGAGGTGGAAACCAGTAGCAAAATCCATTGAAATTTGTTCCCAAGGTCATTCAAGAATGGGGAGAGGGTGTAAAAGTCCCAATTTCTTACCTGTTGCTGCTTTGATCTTTTGACAAATCAAACAAGTTGAAACATACTGTTTAACATTAGTTCTCATAGTAGGCCAATAGAAATCACGACATAAATTTTGAAAAGCGGCAGCAAATACTCTATCTCCAGCATAGGATGGTTTGTGCAATTCTTCAATAATTAATGTAGAGAAAGGTTTAGTCACACACAATGTTTGTTTGAAATAAAGGAAGTTTTCTTGAATAGGGTATTTGAGAAATGTGTACACATAATTGTCAAGCATATACACCATGTCGTTTTGAAGTCATCATCATGTGCATAAGTGTCAGGCATAGTGTCAAATGAAGTTCCCGTAATGGTTGATAAATTATTTAGTGAGGGTCTTCTACTCAAAGCATTAGTTACAACGTTTTCTTTACCACACTGGTATTGAATGTTGGGCTGAAAACTTTGAATAAAAGCGGCCCAATTAATATGTCCATCATCTATTAATGGCTGAGAAAGTAAATATTTGATACTTTGTTGATCACTTTTAATGATCAAGTCGGTACCCATTACATAGTGTTTCCAGATTTTCAATGCATGTACCACAGCAGTCAATTCTTTATCATAAGTACCCAACCTTTGTTTTAAATGGTTTGAACTTACGACTTTCAAAAGAAAGTGGATGGTTATCTTGCGTAAGGACCACATTGATACCGTTTCCACTAGCATCAGTGACTACAACAAAGAATGGTCTTTCAAAATCAGGCAGTTGCAGTACAGGTGCATTATTCAAAGCATGTTTTAGTGCATTAAATGAGCTTTCTGTAAATCAGTCCATTCATAACGTGTATTTTTCTTCAACAAGAGAGTCTCAAATAATGTGACTTGTAAGCAAAGTTACGTACAAATTTCCTGTAATAGCTAAAAAGACCAATGAAAGAACGTAGCTCATGCAAGTTTTTGGGTTTAGGCCATGACTGAATGGCTTCAATTTTCTTGGGGTCTACATGTATTCCCTTACCTGATACGATGTGTCCCAAATATTCAATTTTAGATTAGAAAAATTAACTTTTTCATGATTCAAGTACAAGTGATTTTGTGCAAGCAAATCAAATACACATGTTAGGTGCTCTTTATGTTCTTTTTCAGATTTACTAAATACCAGAATGTCATTAAAAAATACAATCACAAAATCTTGATGTTCAATGAAAATTATATTCATCATGCGCGTGAATGTGGATGGTGCATTTGTCAAACCAAATGGCATGACAAGAAATTCCTAGTGTCGAGTTTGTGTTCTCAAAGCAGTTTTGTAGACATCATGTTCAAACATTTTGACTTGGTGATACCCTGATTAAAGTCAATTTTGCTAAAGATGTTTGCCCCTTTTAGTTTGTCTAATAGATCATCCACTCTAGGAATAGGGAACCTATTCTTAATGGTGATCTTGTTTAAAGCCCTTTAGTCGATACACATACGAAAGGTTCTATTTTTCTTCTTGACAAGAAGTACTGGTGCTTCGTATGGTGAACTACTAGGTCTGATTAGGCCTCGGTCAAGTAAATCAGTGATTTGAGTTTGTATCTCCCTGTGTGCGGTTGAATTTACATGATAAGGTACTCTACGATGAGGTTCACTACCCAATATAATATCTATTTTGTGATCTTCTGGGCGTGAAGGTGGAATTCCAGGTGGCAACTCATGCATGAAACAATTTTTAAATTGTGAGAGAAATTCGTTGTGTGTAGAGTTGCGTGAAGTTTCAGTTTCGGCAGAAATTTGATTTACCAACACTATATATATTGTTCCCTATTTTCGAATTGCTCTTTTGGCTTGAGTGTGAGAGAGGAGTGAAATTTTTTGATGTGCTACTGTTGCTTGGATGGAGAAATTTTTATTATTATGAGTGAAAGACATAGCACGTGTTTTATAATTAATCAACATGTTAAATTCATGACGAAATGGCATTCCCAAAATCATATCAAGACCATGCAATGGTGCTACCAAAAAATGTTCGTGCTTGTGTAAATTCTTCAATGCAAACTTCAACAGTGACTTGGGTTTTACAGTTAAAACATTGATTATTAAAAACAGTTTTGACTTTGCGAGGTGATGAGATTTCAGAGAGAGAGAGAGTTGTTGTGCCAAGCGTGTAGAAATGAAATCGTGGCCACTACCATCACCTAACAGAATGGTGACACTTTCACCCTTAACAGTGCCTTGTACTTTAAACAAAGTGTAAGAATATATAAGAGTACCTGAGGATGGGTTGTCATCGTTATCATACTCAGGATCATATCCCTCACCGTAATTAGCTTCTTCTTCATTGTTGTTGAGATTAGCATCTTCAATGAGGTTAAGAGTAGCACCGTTGGGGCGGATGTTGTTGAAGGGTTTTTGGCTTGAATATTGGTTGACTCCATTGGAGTGGCCATTGCCCTTAGCAGGACCATTTGGGCACTTATCTGCATGGTGACCATACTGAAAGCATTTAAAACACCTCACATTTTTGTTCCCATAAGAGTTTGGAGCAGGACGTTGGTTGAAAGAATTTTGGTTGCCTCGTTGCTGCGTGTTGTTGTTGTTGTTGTTACGAGGTTGAGCAATTGTAGGAAAATTGTGAAATCTGTGTCTCTTGAAAAAGGTACGGCTTTGATGTTTGTTTCTATCGAAGTTAGGAGAGAAAAGAGGTCTCTTGTTATGGTTAGTGTTAGCAGTTTGATCAATGTGAGAGGGTTGTCCACCTTTCTTCTTCTCTACATTGAGAGCCAAATTAATAGCTTTTGACGACGACAGAGAATCTGGTTCGTACATATCTACCTCAACACCAATTTTTAGTGCCAAGCCTGATATGTATTTACGCTTCAATTTCCTGCGACTAACATGTTCAATAGCTTGCAATTGAATTAAACAGTTCCAAAAATGATCAGCATGCAAATCGTCATTTTGACCCTGTCAAAATAAATCCCATTGACTCGTGCTTTAGATTTGTACTGCGTGGGCAAAAATTGAGGTAAAAACACTTTTTTAAATGCATGCCACGTAGTTTTTTTCCGTGATGTTTGGTGGCGTTCCACCACAGTGCAGCGCTGCTAGTGAGATGACTTGATGCACATTTTACCATTTCACGTTTGGGGAAGTCTTCATCATGAAAATAGTAATCTAACTGACTACCCCATGCTAGAACTGTGCTAGCATCTTTAGTGTCCTCAAAATCCTTGAAAGTGAAGGCTTTTCTGCTAATTTTGTTTCGCTTGGGTGGCGGCGCAGATTCTGTGCGTCCGGAATGCAATAATTTATCTTCAAGTTCTTGCCTTTGCATGTATTCATACGTGAGGGATTGTTGCAGATTGGCAAGCTGTTCAGCAATTGTGGGTGCTTGTGGAAGGTGTGCATGATTGCTTGCTTTTCCTTTTTTTTAAAATAAAATACTTATATAATGATGCTTAAAAGGGCTATATGGCGATATTTACAGATGCAATATGCGGAATAAGTAAAAGAGACTAAAATAAATAACAAAAATGAAATGTACTTAGCTGAAAGATTATGTTGGCGTCAAGTCCGGAGTGGTTATGCGCTAGGAAATTGCCAAAAGAGTGAGCGGTCAGACGATTCTTCTGCAAGTTGGTCGAGTTTTGCGGTGTCCAATCTCCCGTATCCCAAAACAATGGCAATACAATTGGCAATGTATGTGACTGTTCATCGTAAAATCGAATTGGCAGAATCGGCGATAATTGCAAGCGGCGTAGCTCGAGCAGTCTTTGAATGTTTAACCGTGGCCGAAAAATAATTGATGAGTATGTAGCTAAATATAACCTCCGATGACTGCGGTTGATAAACGCAAATTTCTCTTCGAATCAGCAAAGGAAAAACATTAATGTTGGGTAGCCGAAAGGTGGGTAATTAGCAGCTGCTAGCGGTGTTGTCGGCCATCCAAAGGCTTGGGGAGGTTGTTGTAAGGGAAAATGGGTGAATACCCGCTTAAGAAGGGATTTTTTTTTTGTTGATGCTTCGACGGCCGGCCAAGAATAGAGTAAAGCCTTACTTTATGCTCATTAAGTGTGTGTGAACAGTTGCTTTATGAGATCAATGGCGTGTAGGAATAGGTGGCCGACAGCGCGCTGCAGGAAGGGGATGGTAGCGTTGTGCAAGAACTGATTTAGGCCTCGAGGTAGAAGAAGAAAATGGCCCTCAGACCAGGGCGCCCCCTTGTGGTGCAATTCCCGCCGAAGTTGGGTGAGATCAACAGTAGACAAGTTGCAGGCAAGAGGCAATTCCCACACAATCTTCAAGCAAGAGGCAGTTCCCACAGAATTCTCTCATTCTTCCTTCTCTTTGTTTACACCTCCCAATGCCGCTTCCCAATGTCAAGTTGAATCACCGACGTGATTCAAACCTCTCAAAATGCAGCATCTTCTCAATTCCTTCTTTGCAAACCCTCGCAATTTTTCCGTAGCTTACGAAGTTGATGTCGTTAATTCATAAATCTCTTTTGAGATCGACCTCGATTGCCAATTCTGTTGAATCAAGATTCTTCCAAATCTTCAAGTTCCTCCTTCTTCGACCCTTTCTCTCTCTCACTTTCACAATCGACAGGAATTAGGCATCAATTAAAATTCAAATGGAGCATATCGAACCTCGTTGTCGTTAAAGAAGATGAACTTGTCGACTTGCCAATTTATCGATTGATCACTGATTAGATTCAATTTTCATATTTGATATTGCCAATTGAAAACCTCTTCGGAGTTGGAATTTGATTGTCGATTTTCTCGAACACCTCACTTTGATACCATTGTTGGATGAAGAAGGGGAGACCGGTTGCTTAAAACCATTCAACCTTGCTCACAGACATCACGATCAACCTGTCCACCTCTTTTCCCAATTTCCAAGCACACGCACACACACCTAGACTATCACACACACACACACACACACACACACACATAGAGAACATGGAATTGACATAGACAAGATTGTAAGAGTGTGTAAGAGATAGGGACTTGATTAGAGGGTACACAACAAATTGAGCATAGCATAAGAGAGTAGAGAAGAAAATCTGCAAGAGAAAGGTCTAAATCTAGCCCCAAAGTTCAAACTCCACTGCACCTCTCTTATGGAGTTTGTATTTAATATATTATTTGTGAGTTTAAGGTGCCAAAATTTGAGGGCCCTCTTTTACAACCACTACACTTTTGTAAATGAGTGAAGCTCATTAGTTCTTGCATGACCCATAAGGGGAGTTCCCACTACAATTATTTATAGAGCCATAGTGGCATATTGAAATGAAAATCTAAAATATTGTGCAAGTATAAAACGGCAACAGTAATTGCATGTGCCTCTTCCTCAACTCCCCGCATTCCACTCTACAAAATCATCATCATCAACTCAGCTAGAAAAATAAATAGACAGCATGTAATTAACCATTACGCCAGCTATCCCAATTGCAGCTAACCACTACAATAGAAGGGTGCCTAGTCTCATAACACCTAATTTTTCTATTCTCAAAGTTCATAGGCCATTTCCATTACATTGGTATCAAAGCATTTGGTTTCTCTTTTCTTGCTTCATAAGAGAGGTCCTTAAGTAGCCTATTAATGGTTGATTTTGTTAATTATATTAGCGTAAGTGGGATTGGGATCTATTATTGGTTTTGTTGAGCCCACTATGTGGGATATGGTGCACACCTCGGGAGCTTTAATCTTAGAACTGGGGTCTTTTTAAACTTGCCTACGACTTTACCATTATTGAGCCATAAGAAGTCTGAAAAGAGCTATCCCTCGGCAATTCTGCAATATTAGACCCACTTGACTACTCTCTATAATTAACCAATTCGAGCCATGGGTGTAGATGCTTAAGTGCTAATTTTCAAAGGCTAAGAGGAGTAGCAGCGAAGGTTTTGAATTGCCAAAGAATACACTAAGTAAACACACAAATTTTGTTAACATGGCTAACAATAACCAAGAGAGTAGAATGAACATTGACTTTGATTTTGCGCATAAAGGTGCTAATGATGATGTCCCCCATGTTTGTCAATTATCTTATTATTAGGTTGCAGCAAGCTATGGGCAACCCTACTTTGCAAGCTGAAGTTACTCAACAACTTCGCGCTTATGGGATTTCCCTTCCACTCCAAGAGAAGAGAGAGTTTAGGAGGATTTTTTATGAGACCCCCAAAAGAAGAAGCTGAATTACATGGCTTTCTTCGAAACAATAGAGTGTTTACAGGGTTTGGTGTGCATACGCCTGTATATGCCTGTAGCCACCAAACATTCCCCCCTTCTTATTCATTGCACGTCCTTGTGCAAGCTGTCTCTGAGCAAGTCTACTGCCTTCTTTCGAGCGTTGCAGTGAGATTTCTGAATTTATGAGCTCGTGCTTCAATCTCGACTTTGGTAGCCAGCTCTCTGAAAGGATTATTACTGAGGGTACTTTGGTAGGCGATGTGGTGGGCTGGCAGATCTTTTGTCATTGGGTTGAATATGGAAGAGTCCACTTCGAAGAATCCTATCATGAAAGCCTCTTCAAAGGTCTGCATGTAATGAGAGGACAAAAACATCTCTTGCGTACAATCCCATCATGACATTCCTGCTTGGGATTTCTATCTCCATATTCCAGTAAATGCCCTGCGTACCTTCGACAAAAACTTGCCAGGGATGCTCTGCTACTTTGATATCACAAAAAGTTGTAATGCATGTGATAAGAATTTTGGCAATCTTTACAAGCATCTGACAGGCGAGATCTGGGATCTCCTTCACCATGTCGATTACCCCTTTTAGAGTTTGATTCATGTAATGCTCAGATGGTGGGTTGTTATTGAGAGGCTTTGTAATTATTGGGTAGTTTAGCACTGCCGGTCTTTTGCTTTGCCAAATATAAAAACTGTCCCAAGATTGCCGTATGTTGATGGGACAGTAAGTGGGGTTGATCCTGAGATGTTGGGGAGTGTTCCTGTAATAGGTTTCTTCAGTTGGGCGCTGATCGAACCATTTTTTCCTCCAGAGGGGTTGATTTTCTATGATGGCATGAATCTGAGGGCCGTAACAAGAACCTCTCTGTAGTCCCCTCTGCTATTTGGTTCAAGTTTAGGGAGCATTTTTTGATGCCATAACTTAACTTCTTGTCGCATCAATGGCAGTGCGATCATCCCATGATTCTTTACTACCTCATCTGGAGTACTCATGAGGAGGGCAGCCGATTCCAGCACCTTCAATTCATATTGCATATAAGCCTTGTGTGAAGGGTCCTTTACTTTTGAGATCCAGCGCTGAATTTCATCCCCTGTCGACTCCAAAGTGGATGTCCTGGCTGGATCTACAGATTCCTGCGTGCCTCTTCCAATGCTAGTAGTGGGCACCTCTGTTTGATGAGCTTCAAACATGGATTGTTTGAAGCCTCCTCCCTGCTCAAATTACCCTGAGGCCTGCTGATATATTTGGTTGATCTGCTCTCAGAGATGCTAATTCCCCTCTTGCCTCAGCCAATTGCCTTTTTAATTCGTCGATTTCCTCATCCTTGGCCTGTTGTAGGGCCCTATGACGTGCCATCATGATCGGTCTATCATATTTTTCTTGTTTCAGGGCTTCGTTCAACTCTTTGGTTTCCTAACTCAAGGAAGTAGATCTTGCAGTCGTCGTTGAGGAGGAGGGGGTCTCTTGTATGGCCATGAGCTGAGTTAGAGATCTGCTAACCATCACATAAGAGCCTTGTAGCTTCTCATCTTGTTCTCTTTCTCTGGTTAGCTCCTCCTCGAGACGTTGCTACTCGATCTGCAATGCGGAGTTCGCCTCGTTGAATTGTTGCACTTCCTTGTAATAGTAGGCTGCATTCTCCTATTCTCTCTACAACTCCGATTGTGCCTGGAGTTGTGCCTTCTTTAGTGCTTCAATTTTTTGCTTTAACTACAAGGATTCTGCCACCGTTCTAGAAGCTTCCTTCTTATTATCTTCTAACTCCATCTCTCTTAGATTGTAAAGAGCCCTTTGACATTGAAACTGTAGCTTGATCTGCTCTAAGAGAGCGTCAATGTCAAAGGATTTGACTATCCCCGTTCCTTCCTCCATGGCCGCTTGTGAGCATGGCGATCTTGACCTATGCTGGTCGTTTTGGCCCTGATTCAATTGCTCAGCCACCTCAGCTTGCTTTTCTCTTTGTTTCAAATCTTTTCGAGCATCAGAGGTTGTGGCAGGCTTTGTTTCTGTGGACTCCGTTTCTTGATCCGTTTTGTGTTCCATCTGCATTCCCTCCACCCTTTGCTCCAACAATTCTGCAATTTCTCCTTTCTCTTTTTTCGAAGTCTCTAGAAGTGGCTCAGCATCCTTGGGAGAACCAAGGTCTTGACCTTGTTGGTCTTGTGTGTCATGCTGTTCCTCTCCTTGCGTGTGACTTTCCTCTTTTTTTCTTTGACTAGATTTGTCAGATGATTCAAGATCATCGATGCGTGGCTTCTTTGATTCTTCTCTTTGCCTTTGCTCATTTTTCGCTTGAGCTCATTGTGAATGCGCTGCCGCATGGTGCTGGCAATCTCCCGTTTTTCTGCAGCTTCCTGCCTCTTCTGTTGCTTATCCCTTTCCAAAGCCTCTGTTTGCTTGCAAAGCAGCGGAATATTTTCGACGTCATCCCCTTCTTTTTCATCATCCGCTTCTGTTCCTTGGGTTTGATGCTGAGCTCGCTTTTGTTGGCGGAGCTTTCCCTCAATGCCTGAGCTTCTTCCATTGTCCTCCTGGCATGAGTAATGGGGATAGCCTCTGCGTGCGCAACCTTTTTCTTCAACCGGGTATATCCAAGTATGTATGGGCTATCCTGCTCCTCCTCAAAAGACTGGTACTCCGAAGGAGTGTCTCTTGGGTGGGACCCCTCTTCCTGGCTACTCCGAGCGTCTGACTCGGTCTTCTCGCTGTTAGAATCCTTTAGCAGTGCGCTTTGACTTCTCTATTTGAGTTCTGGTTTCGACCTTGTAGAAGGTCCTGCCACTGGACTTACAGCTCTTTTGGATCTGTGGATCAGATCTATCTATGCTTCGGCAGGTGGTAGATCCTCAATCATTTCCAGTGCTTGATAGGCTATACGTGTGAGCATTGGTCCCCAATTCATGTAAGCTTTACTTCTTTGACTCCCCTTTAGGTTTTCTTCCACAATAGTGTCCAGAAGATAGTTTCCAAAGTCGCAACTGAACACCCTGCCTTCAGCCAAGCCCATTTCCATGACCACGGCCATGTGCAACAAAGGTTTGGTATATCTAGGCGACTTCTGCACCTTGAAATGTTGCGATATAAGGCGCAATGGCAATTCAATTTTTGAGTAGATCAGGTCTTGATACATCAGCTTGTGGCCTCGTTGCTTCAAAAAGGCTTTATCATTGTCTATTGCCTTCGTCTTCTGCAATAGATTGTGTGTCCCTTGCGGCAGTGGAGGGCTTCATTGATAATTTCTGCGGTGATCTTTACCTTGACGACTGCCCCATCCTTGTCTGTCAAAGTTGCTTCCCCATTGTACTAGAGAACTTATGAGCTCGTGAGCTCGTCTGAAGTTCGTTCGTCGTAAGAAGTTCTCTAGCTGTAGGCACCTTCCCCCTGCTTGCACTTCTGGTTTTTGGTGCAAAGTCCACATTTCCTGTGGAAAGATTGTGGCCTTTACAATTTCTCGATCTGCTACTTGAAACCTTCCGATGAAGATGTTCGCCGGAATTGCTTCAAGTACCTATTCGGTGAGGTGAGCTTTCTCATTTGATGAGATATCGGTTATCTCATAGGGTGCCACATTCCACTCCCTTTGTGCTTTCCTTCGAGGCATCCTGTTGCCAATGTTAGCATGTGAAAATAGGTTTTAGCCATTGATCAAAATTGTCAAAAAGTGTAAACTTGACCATAGAATGAAAAAATGAGTCATAACTTTGTCAAAACTACTCCAAATTTGACCAGTGTATCTAGGATTACTATAGGCACAAGACTGTAATGTAACAGATGAATTTTGACAAAAAGGAACATGGATCGTGATCCATGTTGGGATGCATTTGGAATTTCTAACTTTGGGAAGTTATTTCTGGGCATATGGAGATGCTACTGAGCAATTTTGTTTGGATTTAGGGTTGATCGTACATGGATTGCGATCCATGTTGGGCAACATTTTGGAAATTTGATGATACCATCTAGTAGGGTTCATCTAGATTATGCCTTGGTCCAAAATTTTGGGATTTGGATCAATGGTTTGACACTTGGGCTAAAATTTTGGAAACCATGTGCAGATTTAGAGATTTTTGGCTTTTCGAAGTGGATTTTGGGATTCAAATGGTTTGAAACTGCATGGCTTGGCTTTCTTGAACCTACTGAATCAGATGGCATGGTTTTTACTTATATTGGCAAAAAGGTACATGGATCGCGATCCATGTTGGACATAATTTTGATACAGTTCTTGTGCACATTTGTTCCCATAGGTTTTCCTAGTACACTTGTGAAATTTTTTCAACTTTGGACATGTTTTTCCTTAGTTTGCTCCATTTTTCAGTTTATGGCCATGTTTTTTCCGTTTTGACCATATCTGTTTCTGGCAACCACTTTTTGGACTCATGTTTTGCCTGAGAGCTATCATTGTTTTGATTTCTGATGATTTAGGTATGTAGTTCATAGCTTTGCCTGGTTCCTTGGAAAATTCCACCAGACATTGAATTCTTTTGAGAAGACAAACTGAATCCTGTAATTTTCACCATTTTGCAAGTAAACTTTTGCTTAGTTTTGATCCTATCACCATCCTTAGGTTACAATTGCTTGTTGATAGGCTCCAAGGAGAGTATGCAGTCTCCCAATTGACGTTGGCAGTAATTTGAATATTTGTAAGGACTCTATCTTTAGCCATTCTTTATAGGTCTTGCTGGCATTCCAACATCTACCCTCTCCTGAGTTTTTTTTTCTAAGATTCCATCTTTTTTCCTGTGAGAATGACCAAAAGACCATTTGTAGACTGAAAGTAGCAATCCAGGAGGGTTTGATGATCTTTAGAGCACTTTTTGTGATCATTTTGCAACACTGGTACTATTTATACATTGTCCAGCTAGTGAGCCACTTTTATCCTGATTTTGGCAAAAAGGGACATGGATTGCGATCCATGTTGGGATGCATTTTGAAAAGCCAGTCATAGGAGTTTGTTCCTGGCCCTCTATTGTCCTGTAGAAATTTCCATGATTTTAGGGTTTGGGGAACATGGATCGCGATCCATGTTCCACCACTTTTTTTTTTTTTTTTAACCTTGGGTGATCTGTCAGCTAGTTGGGGTCTACTGATGAAATATTTTTGGTTTTTGATAGGTTTTGGACTTTCCCATTGGCCTTGTTAGTTTGCTGATTTTTTGACCTTGTACTGCTTTGATCTATTGTTTTGACACTGTTGATGCAGTATGGGACACACACACATGCTCTTGCAAGGTTAATGATCATACCTGTCAAATCTGGTTTAGTAAGATCCACCGAGGTGGTCACAGTGGGCAGAAGCAACTCCAAAAACTCTCTCTCTCTCTCTCTCTCTCTCTCTCTCTCTCTCTCTCTTTGAATGCAAATGAGCTTATGTTGCCCCATTTGACTTGACTATATGTTCCCAGTCTACCCGGAATGCCCCATTTATACTTACCTCCATTGATCATGTCTTGTTGTTCATATTACCTGCGGTTCAAACCGTTCGTCATTCTGACACACAGTTTACAAATGGCGTTCAATCTGCAATTTTGATCCTTCAGAAGTTGGCTCAAAATTCATCTTGTGTCGAATCCTTCCATGTTTGCCATGTTCAAAGTCCTTGCTTTGAAGTTTTAGTGTTTGCTTTCAAAAGTCAATTCTGACTTTCCTGGCTTGACTTACCAATTTTTTGTTGATTATCTGTCGTTTTTTGCTTTTTTGTAAAAGAAAATTATTTACAATGATTATTAGTCGGTAAAAAACTAGCCAAAATTAGTGTCGCCTCCATTATATACATACTCTTATTCTGGTATTAGATGGTGATGGTATGGCTCATGATTATGCCAACTAAGAGTCCGTTAGGCTCTGAAAAACTTGTTGTGTGTTTTTTTTAAGAAAAAGAAAGGAAAGGAAACAAAAAGAAAAGAAGTAAGATGATAATAATAGTATATAAAAATGATGATCCTGCTGCATTTCCCCCGTTCCTTGAGTGAGTCGTCCCCGACGAACATGTGTTAGAGTGCTTGGGAACAAAGCGTATGTCTATGCATAGCCGTATAGTGTGGCTCTATGATGATGATGGAGGATATGCATGGGGAAACAAAATGCTGTGCAAGAGAGAGGTGTTGAACAATATGTTTAGTGGCTATTGGAGGCGAGGTCCCGTGGAAGCTGCGTGGTCCGAACAATAGTAATTGGAGAAGATGCGCTCTGTGTTTGACTGTGACCGACAAAAGTTTTGATGTTGATGGTTGGGTGGCTTTTTGGATTTTTTTGGGTTGCCACCGAAATTGCTTAGGTTTGGATTCGCTAGAAGAGGCTTCATGAAAGCGAGTTGTTTTGGTTGCCATACCCACTTGACAGTGTTTGGATGTCGAAGATAGTGGTCCATTGGGTTAGGCCGTGTGACAACAGCGGTGGGCAATTTGTGGTGGTTGAATTTCTGTGTAGGCAATGTAGGCTCACCTGTATTGCTTTGTCGTTTAGGTAGCCATAATTGCCTAGGCTTGGTTTCCATGATTGATTTTTTGACCCATATTTTCTTGACCATGGTAGTGGAGTATCGTTGAGCTGGTGCATGTGGCGATGGTAGAGGTTCCCATACATGGTCCGTTTATATGAATGGCGTGGCGAAAGATTGACCCTCGTGTTCGAGGAGTAAGGTGTTTTCCTGCCAATTTGCTGTGGCTTGATAAGTGCGCATCCACGGCACTCCTAGAATAACTGCTTCGTAAAGATGTTGATCTTCAACCACATGAAATTGATGCGGATAAACGGTGTCAGCAATGGTGATTGGTAAATTTATGTGGCCTAGATTGTCCATAGTGCCTTTGTTTGCCACTTTGAACCCCATAGTGTTGGGCATTAGAGGTTCCTGCGTGATTTTTCTGTAAGAGGAGTAGTTAACCACATTAGCTCTGGCCCCTGTGTCCACTAAGGCTCTTTCGTTGGTGCCGTCAGCAAGTTGTAAATGAATACGTAGATCCATTCCTCCTAACCATGTAGCTGTCGTTTGTATGGATGCTATTGGAGCATTCTCAATAGCAACGTCCTGTTGTGCTTTCCTCTAGAAGTTTGCTTGTTATTTGCGTTTTAATATTCTGAGTTTGGCTTCCTGCTATGTTTGTTCCCAAATGTCTTGTGCTTGATGTCTGCATTGAGCTGCTGCATGGAGTGTTGCTAGTTCTTCTGGTGTCAACGAAAGAATATATTTCTTTAATCTACAGTCACTCGTCCAATTAGGCATCTCCTCTCTTGCTAATTTTGCAAGCTTGATGGCGCCACTTTCCATATCTCATATATTACAAAGGGCCCCATTCCTCGCTTTTTGAGTTTTTTGGAGTGTTGTTTGAGGGTATACATGAGAACGTGTTAGCTGAAGATTGGCGGCCACACTCAACTGAAGACTGACGAAATGAGAAAAGAAGGAAATCCTATGTAGTCATTCTCTGATTAAGAAAAACCTGTAATTTCACTTGTAAATACTGGGGACTTGCAAAAGTTTCCAATTTTGTATATTATTTTTTGCCATTAGACTAAGTAGGATTTCACTTTGGAACATGAGGATTTGTATTTGGAAGGTATATATACCAAATTTTAACCTTAATGAGGAGGATCCTTTGTTCATTCTATAAAGTGTCTGTGAGGAGCGTATTCTGTGTATGAGAGAGAGTGAGAGTTTATCTTGACGCTACGCGCACACTGGTGGTCGGAATCGAGTACGGAGAAGTGCAGCGTGTTGCCCCCGGAGAGAGCTACACACCAATACCTACATTGCCGTGTAAGGCCCGGCTTCACGAGATTGATCTGCGAGCTATTTCTAGGGATTCGGTAAGCAAACGGTGTCTGTTTTCGCATTTCAGCATATCCATGCGTTCGTATTGAGTAAAGCTACACATTAGGCACCTTAGTTTTCAGAAACGTCAACCTGCAAAAATGTGTCAGACATCCTACGTGATTCTTCATTGGGTGTTTATGGGTAGGGTTTTGGGTCACGGACCTTAGGGAGAGTGGCCTATTGGTGTTAATAGGATATCCCTCAAGTTTCGTAGCATTTTGAGAATGTCTAATGGGTATTTGGCTCATGGAAGTGTTGTAGGAAATCTTCTCCTGTGCACAATAGTAGGCTGTAAGTTAGACATTGGGTAGAGACCTTTGTAGGAAGTAGTTGATAGTCGGTTGAGTGTAGGTTGACACCCTATGCTTGCTTCCACGCGCTTGCGGGTCGAGCTTCGTCCTTAGCTGACAATTCTTGTTAGGTGAGTTCTCGCTGTGCTGACGTCCGTCGTGGCGTATCCGCCAACATTAGCGCCACTGTCGGGGACGAAAACCCTAGGTAGGTGATCGAGACTAATCCTTGAGGATAGGGATTCTCTGGCTGGCCAGAGTCTTATTTTACATTTAGATAGGATCAGAGGGTAGTGGACTCTCTAGGTCTTAGGAGGAGTCTAGGGAGCGTATGGCTAGCCTGAATCGTCCGTCTTAGGTAGTGTTAGATAGGAGTTAGGTTTGTGGAGTGGAGAGTAGGAGTTGGAGTGGTAGATGCGGTGAGAAGATAGCTTGAGAGTCTGTGGGAGGCCAGGAAGCAACCGAGACACCAAAATCACCATCTCACATGATGAGTAGGAGTAGGGTAAGTAGGCCATCATGATTTATGATCTGGAGCACTTCATGCATGATATATTTGCTGTTAGGCTCATCGAAGAACTATAAAAGACGGTGAATTGTGTTTAGAAGCTGAATTGAAGTCCAAAAGTTTCTGTGATTATTGCTTAGAGATCTACAGAGCATAGGGAAGTCCACATGCAGAGAAAAATTAAATTCTAAGACAGTAGACATCCTACACGTAGTATGTCTACAGGGTGATCTGGCAGGAATTTTGAGGATCTGAGTTGACCAGAGTGTTTAGAAGGTAGGTTTTACCCTATTTTCACCTGGAAAGTGGAAAATTGATTATTCTTGACAGATTGTGGCCAAAAGACAGGAATTGCCAGACATCCTACCCAAATTGTGCCAAGGCTTTTGAGATCAAAACCATATGATGTCTTCATGTGCATGATCTACATAATTTATTGAGTGCATGTGAAAGGTTTCATTTCAATTGGGTGAGAAAATTGGGGTTTAAGCAGACTTTAGCATTTTTTTTCAAAAAAGGCCAGAATAGCTAAGTTTGGAGATTTTGACATTCAAACACAGATCTAAACACACCAGGGAGCTCAGCACATCAAGGAAAAGATGTGGGCCAAGTTGGGTTAAATTCTGATGCAAAAGACATCCTACGCATAGTATGTCTAATGCATGATTACAAGGCCCAAAATTATATTTGAGACATACCAGGCTTTGATATAGCCTTGGACAAACCTCCTAGTCAAGTTTGGTCCAATTTGGAGTTGATTTGACTGGTGAATTCATCAGAACAGACATTAGGCTTCTGGAACAAATTTCTGATCAGTTGACCAGCTTATAGGTGTCCAAACCAAAAAGTGAGAACAACTGTGAGCTCAGCACATCAAGGGAAAGCTACCTTGCAAATTTTATCTGAAACAGAGCAAAAAAGACATCCTACGTGTAGGATGTCTACAGGGTCATTTTAGGACAATATTAAACTGTAGACATATAAGGAGGTTTTAATTGACTTAAGGGTTCTAGAACTTCTTTCAAAAGTGAAATTGGACTTTGTTTGACCTATTTACGGAGCAAAGACGAGAATTAAGACGTTACCTCTAGACTGACAAACATGTAGGTGGTGTACAGTTCAAGATTAGTGGACCTAATCAAGAACATCAAAAGTGTATAGAGTACAGTAGTGGTTGGGACTAACACTCCAGTTATACCAAACATTACTAAGACCACCTCTAGCGGTTAAATTCTTTGATTCGCTTGCCAAAATTAAACGCTTGTGTACATGTATATTCAGTAGCAAAGAAAGAAGTTGTGCAGAAACGGATCCTTTGCCAAGTGAGTGGTTGGATTTGTGATAAATTGCATTGCTAAGTTTGATGAATTTAAGATTAGGAAGACACATTTCGAGAGACCAAAAAGTGGCATATGATCAGGGTAGCTTAGTATCCACTGAGGAGAGTGTAACTCAGGCAAGGCTAGATCCATTAGCCCCAATCATTGAGGAAGGTAGTGATACTGACACTTCATCAGACAAGTCCCTTTTCATGATGGGTACTCAATAGCCAGGAGGCTTCTTTGGTGAAGGACCGATGCTAGGAGGAAGTACCTCCCAAAACCCTTTGAACAAGGCCAAGTTGACGATAATCTTCTTAGAAGGAACAAACTCTCGGGGAGCCCTAGTTTATTCTGACCATCGGGGACGCAAGTGTATTTGTATAGAGGAATGGCCTTCTCAGAGACTGGAGATAATTCAAGTCTATGATGATGGAGATAGATTCCGAGATGAAAAGGGGAACCATTATCTGATAATTAGAAACCCTGAGGGTTACAACAGGTATGGAGATAATGTGGCAAAAGGAAAAATGGTCTCAGAAACTCAAGAGCCGCCTCCTAAAATTGATCGACCTGGAGCTCATTTTATGTATGATAAAAAAACAACCAGAGTCTCTACATATAATGAGAATGTAGGAATTTACAAGCATGAGAGCAAGGGAGTAGTCTCTTATATTCGATGCAAAGAACCCTACCCAAATGAATTAAGCGGTGACAAGGTTCTTTACTTGTTCTCTTATGAAATTGCTATGGGGAAGGATATCATTTTTGTTGACAGGTACAAGTGAGAATACAAACGAATTCTGCCAGAGGAGGTAGATAAGACAACAGTTCCAGAAACATCAACATATGTCCCCGAAGAAGTACCAAGGTCCACCTATACCCCTAGCAAGTCTACAAATCCATTTTCAGAAGAGTACAACGCAACATCACATTCTAACCGGCAGCAGACTTTCAACAATCAGAACCATCAGGCAACCCAACCATCATTGCAGGCATGGCTTCAACAAAATTCAACATCCGAACAAGACCTAAATAGAGGTGCTTATCTAGCCACACGAGGGCTAAGAGATTTACAAGAACCACCACTCCATTCACATTACCAAGGCGAGAGTAAGCCAAAAACTCAAGAGTCGACAGAGCTCGGAAGACAACCCATAGAACGAGAACAAAGAGAACAAGTTCGAAGAGATGAACCATCTCTTGGAAGAACCGTCAAAAATTATGGCTTAGGAGCACCTCTGGGAGAGGAACCCTCCCACTACCAAAGGCCAGAAGAGGCATATTGAGGAGAACCAATGATGAGATTTGTAGACCATCGTAGAATTAGACCTTCTCAGGTGCAAAAATGGGTAAACAAGAAATACTCGAGAAATAGAGATCCTAGGGATCATGTAGCAACCTTCGTGCGTGTAGAGCTGAAGAAGTTTTGGATTTTTCTACTCAATTTACAGGGTTTGGACTTACCTAGAAGAGGATGCAGCCACTTGGTTTGATTCTATGGAGCGTAGAGATTTTGAGTCTATGGAGGAGGTTTTTGACGAGTTTATTGAGGAATTCTCACAAAGGGGAATAGCTCATAATACAGTCTCACAAACCCATAAATTCAAACAGAAGGAAGGAGAATATGTTCGAAAGGCAGCCCTACGACTAAAGAGATATCTGAAGTTCTGTCCTGTGGAAGAGATACCAACCCAGTCCATACTTATGCTTATATTTATTCAAGGACTGAGAAACGCAGATCTCCAGAAGGAATTACATATGAAGAGGAGCACAACGTTAAATGAGTTAACTAAGGAAGCTCTTTACCTTGTAGACAATTGTGTGGTCTACAAGGAGGGTGAATTCAAGGATCTTGATGACGATTCATCCTCACAACAAAGTGGAAGCAAGTCCGCTAAGTCAACATAGAAAGGAGAAGTAGATGTAAGCCAGGAGCAGCTGGTGGAAGAAGTGCTAAAAAAATTTAATATGTATGCCAAGCCTTGGGCTAAGCAGCCAAAGTGGTTGCAATTGAATAAAAATGGACAAACCATGTGACAGAGGAATGTTATTATAACAAGGGATATGTGAGAGAGCAACCTTATGCTCCCCAAGCTCAAGTAGCATCTCCTCAAATCCCATCGATGCCTAGGTATCCAGTGGGTAACCTACCAAGACCTGTAGGAGTTGAAAGACCCCAACTAGTATTGGGTCAACAACCACCCCTACCAGGAGCAAGACCGGTCAGCATAAGGTATGCACCAATGGTAAACGAACCAGAAGAGAAGGCTTTGGTCCCCATGCATGCATATTACGAAGATCCCAATGGATATGCAGCAAATCCTGTCATTTATCCACCTAAAGAACCTAAGATGCAAGAACCTTGGAGCATGATTGGAAGTACGGGACCACCAACAGCTACCCAGGCTGCAGGAGAAGGAAGATACAACTTGGATGAACAAACACTATTGTTCATAGCCAACGGAGGCATGGGCGGGCAAAGACATGCTTACCAACAGAGAGGAGCTCAAGGAGCACCTCAACAGCCAAAGGGACCCTGCTACAAGTGTGGCAGAGATCATTGGCTAAGAGACTTTCCTCACGATGAAATCATTAGTCAATGCGTATTGCACCGAGTGTGGAATTACTCACTTGATTCCTGATTGCCCTAAGAACCCGAGCAAAGGAGCAAAAACTAATTTAAAAATGCTAGAAGCAGTGCCATCCAGTGGGGGGTTAGAAAATGAAACAGTAATACCTATTCAGGTAGTCAGACGGGCACAAGCTCAAAGAAGGACAAACGAACCCATAATTGAAGAGCCAAAGACCAATGCCCCTAGTGAAAAAATGAAAAATCAATGAAGCACTTGGAAAGCTAAAAAGGCTCGTATGAAATTTAGGAAGGAACGTGAACAAACGGCTCTATCCAAGGAGCTAAAACACACAAAGGATAGATTGGAGCGATTAGAGGATCTAACTGGTTTAAGTTCACACACTGCTACAACCATAGGGCCCAAGGAAATAGTGGAACCCAAAAGTGCAGGATCGGGAGGATCAGTACTGGTAGAAAAAGTAAATGAGCAGCTTGACGCACTTTTAAAAGCATATGAAGCCAGACTCAAAAAGAACCAAAACCAAGAGCAACGATGGATGACTTATCCACATGCGGAACCAGAAAAACAGAGGTTGGAAATGTGTAGGAAGATGATTGAAACAGCCCAATCTTTGATAGAAAACCCACCTAGTAAACCTGCAAGTTGGCATGAGGTGCCAGCTCCAACCCCTATCACACCAACTCTAAAACAAGCGGACACAATGGAGGGACTCAGGACTGCCTCGGAGTCTAAGCAAGAACCTATCATAGTGCCAAATACAAGTGATGAGACATTTGATGGTTTCTAACCTAAAACATCTCCGGGGATGGATAAAGAGTGTGACAGTCTAGATGACCTATGGAAGCAAATCTGGGAAGCAAATGAAGCTAACAGGGTGAACCACCAACTAAATCGTGCTGAGAAGGAGAAAAATGAGATCTTACTTCCCACTGAAGAATTTGAGGCAAGATCACAAATGAACTTTAATATGCACTCACAAGAGGGAGACTAGGGGTCAATTAGCTCGGGGCACAGCCAACTTGACTCGCTAAAAACTCTACCCTCTTACCTAGGGGAGTATGAAGCTAATGTCTGAAGTGAGAGCAATCCCATCCCAAAGACTTTCTCCCAAAAGAATAATGGATTCACAAGGGTTGATTGAGTTACTGTCCACCCCAGTGGCATGCACATCACATTAGACAAACTCCTGAGGTCACGACCAAACATGTGGACCACAGTAGGCAAATGCTTAGAAAAATTTGGAGTAAAAGACCCTACTTCGAGAATTCAAGGAGGGATCAGAGAATTGGACAAGCCTCAACTGAACACTAGGCCTATACCTTTAAACAAGGTTGGAGAATATTGTGAAGGAGAAGATGGAAATACCACACTACCAATGGAATTCCAGGGAGTAGTATCCAAAGCTATTCTCGACAATGGAGCGGGAGTCGCTATCGCCACAAAAGAAATCTAGAAAAAATGGGAAAAACGGGCTTTGAGAGAAACCAAAATGAAATTACAAATGGCAAATGGGTTCATGGAAAAGCCTCTAGGACTTTTAGAAAAAGTAATTGTCACCTCTTGCGGAATCGAGTATGAGCATACACTTGCAATAGTTGATTTTGGCAAAAAGAACAATTACGAGATCATCTTGGGAAGACCGTTCATGAGACAATTAATGATGGTACAGAATTGGGGTTATGACCACATATACCTCAGGCGTGGGGAGACTACAACCAGAATATACCTAAAAGATCATAGTTACAAAGATGTGAATCAGACCCCAGTGGAAGAGTTTGATTTGGCTACGTTGGTAGGGTTCGAACTCCCAGCATGGTTAGGGCAGAAAAAAGAGCTATGAATGTGTGGAGCTTCACATTGTGGGAGCTTGAAAAGAGAGGAATGCATCTTAGAAAGAGCTATTGAAGACAAGGATTATATTCCGGAACCTTTTCCCAAAGATGTATTAGAACCTATGGAATGGGAACACATACTAGCAACGTTGGATGTCTGTGCCATTACAAATAGCCCAACAACAAAATTTTGTGATAAGGACGGTTATGATGTGCTACCCTATTACATGGTAAACCTTGTACCAGTTGGAGATGAAAATGTAGACTCACCAGAACAAGAAGAGTTTTATGACTACTCTGTGCATCAGGACTTAAGTAATGATGCAGATAACAAGTGTTTAGACGGCTCAAGCGAGAGTAGGGAAACAACCACAGATATCAACTTTTATGATTTTGCAAATCAACACCCTAGACGACAGGAACGCTATAGAAAAAAAGAGCAGAAAACAAGGTTAGAGAAAACTTTATGCCCAGGATAAAAGACAAAACGCACTATCTAATGCTAGCCAAGGTAGAGGATTGTGTAAAAGACAAAATATCAGGGAGATTCTCAAGAGTTCAAGGAAAAAGGATACATGAGGACATAAAACAAGCATGGAAAACTAAAACGGAAACAAATTCAAGAAAATCTCAACAATCAAAACGTGAAAAGACAAAAGATCTCGAGTAGACCAAAATGGAGCGTAAGAAGAAATACCAAGAACTTAAACGGTTGTTACGAGAGGTATGGACTACTGAAGCAGAAAGTGAAGGTAAGGAGGATTTAGAAAAAGAAAACATGAATGTACCATCCCACTATTGGAAATTCACCATCCAAGATAGAAAAATCATAATGACACCACCAATAAGGGAAAGAATAAACCAAGAGTCTTATGATGGACCGGAAAATGCAAAAAAAATTGACCTCGTCTATATAGAAACTGATTTAGGGCTTGAAGAAGAAGAAATTCTAATTGAGCTTCTCAAGAAGTATAAAGATGTGTTTGCATGGTCTTACAAAGACCTCAAGGGAGTTGATCCATCGATATGCCAACATACAATTCCGTTAAAGTCAGATGCCAAACCAAGCAAACAACGTCCTTACATATATAATGACACATTTGCTAAACAAATCAAAGAAGAGATTGACAAGCTGAAGGATGTCAAATTCATCTATGAAATCGAGCATACAGATTGGGTGTCACCCATTGTGGTTGTCCCCAAAAGGAACGAAAAGTTGTGTGTGTGTGTGTGTGTGTGTGTGTGTGAACCTCAAAAAGGTAAACGCATCAACAATAAAGGATAATCATCCCTTGCCAATCACAGAACATGTGCTTGAGAGAGTAGCAGAAAAACAAGCCTATTCATTTTTGGATGGGTTTTCGGGGTACAACCAATTGGCAATTGCCATAGAGGATCAACACAAAACTGCATTTGCCACAGAATGGGACATATATGCGTATAGAGTTATGCCTTTTGGCCTAACCAATGCCCCAACCACCTTCCAAAGTTTAATGACTCATGCATTCAAAGAATACCTAAGAATATTCTTAGAAATATATATGGATGATCTCTGTGTCCACTCTCTTATTCGAAAAGAACACATTGACCATTTACAAAAGGTATTTGAGAAGTGCATAACATATCGAATCTGTCTCAACCCGAAAAAGTGCATTTTTATGGTAAGGCAAAGCCGCATCTTAGGACATATTGTCTCAAGAAGTGGCATAACTACTGACCTAGACAAAATTAGAGTCATAGTAGACTTGCCCAAGCCTACTAATGCCAAACAAGTACGATCTTTCATGGGACACTGCGGATATTATCGAAGATTCATATATATGTATGCGGTCATTGCACAACCACTATATCGCATATTAGTCAGTTTCGACTGGACTGAGGAGTGTGAAACTTCATTCAAAAAGCTTAAGGAGAACCTTGTATCAGCACCTGTACTTAAACACCAGATTGAGAAAAGATATTCTATGTTCACATTGATGTCTTTGCATACGCAATTGGGAGTATTCTGGCTCAATCGGGAGACGGAACAATGGATTTCCCAGTTTGTTATGCGAGCCGACAGCTAAATAGTGCAGAAAAGAACTACACCACCACTGAAAGAGAGGGATTAGGAATGATATATGATGTAAAGAAATTTTGGCATTATCTGCTTGCAAACAAATTTGTGTTCTTCATAGATCATCAAGCTCTTCTGTATCTAGTAAATAAACCATGCAATACTGGGAGAATTGTGCGCTGGTTTATTATATTGCTAGAGTTTGACTTCACAGTGGTAGTTAAAAAGGGTAAAACGCATCTACGAGCAGATCATCTTTCAAGGCTACACAACGGGGAAGCTCCTGAAGGAATCGATGATGACATACCTGATGCTTATCTTTTCAATATTGAAATGATACCCAAATGGTCTAAGAAAATTGTTAGCATTCTTTCCTTTGGAGGTAGATTTGATAAAAAGGAAGAATAATCCACACAACAAACATTTCGACAAACAAAAAACTTCCAATTGATTGTGGGATGACTATACCATCTAGGCTCGAACAAAGTTCTACGCTTATGTATAAATCCAGAGGAATTCGAGTGTTATCTTGAGGAAACACACATCCAAGATTGTGCATTCCATTGTTCAACAATGAAAACACACCAAAGGTTGAAACACTTAGGAGTATATTGGCTAACTATGTATGCTAACACACATGCTTATGTTAACAAATGTATTATATGTAGTGCCAAACGACCGGTGGATCATGCGACATTGTTTCAGGTAACCATTGCACCTGCATGGAGTCAATATATCATTGATTTCTTAACAACGAGGACATTTTCTGAAAACACAACAAAAGCATGACAAAGGGCTATAGAGTTGGAGGCTCGAGACTTTAGTTTAATTGAAAATCAACTTTACAAGCGAGGAAAGGACAATCAACTTAGAATCTGTGCAAGTGAAAGTGAATACCTACTGATTTTAGAACACGCATATGGAGGAATAAGTGGAGGCCATTTTTCAGGCGATAAGATGGAAAAAAATTTCTTAACCGTGGGGATATGGTGGCCTACATTGCACATGGATCTTGAGGAATTTGTAAAGCGTTGTGACGCATGTCAGCGCACTAAAGTGCCAATAAAAAGAGATGATTTGCCACTACACCCAATGATGGGAGCACGAGCATTTGCAAAATGGGGAATTGATTTTGTGGGGCCTATTTCACCCCCTGCGTATCGCACCCATACCCAATATATCATCATGGCTACGGGCTATCTCACAAAATGGGCTGAAGCCAAAGCGACACAAAAAGCAGATGCAAGGATCACTGCACAATTTTGTATGAGAATGTCTTTGTAAGATACGGATTACCAATAGAAATTGTCAGTGATTGAGGAACACATTTTCTTAATGAAGTCATTGAATACCTGCTAGAGGAATTCATGGTCATATATAAAAAATCTGCTCCATATCATCACAAGCAAATGGACAAGCTAAGGCCACAAATAAAACCCTATGCACCATTTTGACCAAAATTGTATCAGAATCAAGGACAGACTGGGATCAACAGTTACGCTCAACACTATGGGAATACAAGGTAGCTTATAAAACATCGATTGGAACAACATCGTACAACGTGGTGTTTGGTCTAAACGCTATATTGCCCATAGAGTTTTTGATTCCAACTCTACGAGTGGCGAAACGCTTAGAATGGACAGGACATGAACTCTCTTCACGAATAGATGATCTTGAAAAGCTAGATGAACTTTGATTGAGAGCTGTAGCTTCGATCTATGCTCAGAAGAGAAGACAAAAGGAGTTTTTCGACAAGCGTGTGTGCACGAAAGAGCTTAAAACAGGTGATTATGTACTTGTTTACACTTTGAAGCAACATGACAAAAAACTTAAAAAGCGAGGGATGGGACCATTTGTGATTAGTGACTTATCACAAAGCGGAGCCGTCAAACTTGCGACAGTGGAAGGTGAAGAAATGCCAAATTGTATTAGTGGGTGTCGGTTAAAAAAGTATTATTTACCACTAACACAGGATATGCTTTAACAAATCCATCATGAAAAACAATGAACAAAGGAGAAACAGAGGGTAAGAGAAGAAGCACAAGCAGAAGCAAAAGAACGCATTGCAAAAAGAAGGCTTCTACGACAACAACAACAAATGGGATCACCGTTGCGAATAAATGCTATTCGATTAACAAATTTTAATGATGACATAGTGGATCCCATAATTGCAGTCAAAGTGGGTAGCAACCAAGTTGAATCGATGGCATTGCTTGATTCAAGAGCTCAAGCAAATCTGATTTCTTGCAAATTTTATAAACAGCTCAAGCTTGAAGAACAACTCCATCCTACTCAACAAGCACTGGAAAGCAGTACATCACATTCATTAAGCATGTTGGGCTGGACGATATTGCATGTACAAATACATCAATATGTTTATCTCCACAAGTTTTATGTGGTTGAGGATTCGAGCACACTACATCCAATGATGTTGGGACAACCATGGCAGAAAGAGTATAATGTGCAGATAGATTGGAGTTCAAATACGGTCAAAATTCAACAAGCACAACAACACCAGGTGGTAGCATTTGCTCAAACAACCCGGAAGAACCAGATAATGGTGACACAATCACTTGATAAAGAGCAAAAAAGATGGGTGCCACTTAACCAGCAAAAGATACCTACCAAGGATAACCAGGAAACCGCCCACTGTACTCACTCAAAAAATGAGACACCACAGGTGACAATGATTAGATCAAGGTTAGTGATGCACAAACAACATGTATGGGTACGGAAGGATGGAAGTGAACGAGCCTACAAAGCACAGTGCAATAGTAGACGACCTCCGAAAAACAATGTTAAACAAACACCGAACAGGGCCATAAAACAGATATGGATACCGAAAAACATGCTCAATTGCCAACTACATGAGACACGCATTTGGATCCCCAAAGTGATGCTACAGGAACTCCATTCAGTACAAGCAACACAAGCAGCCAGATAATCCCTAAATCCGACATCAGCAAATTGATCTATGTGGGTGCCGATCAAAAGAACCGCAAAAACAACCAAAGGAGAAGCCATCAACCTCCAAACGCCTCCAAATCAAAGCTACAAATGGCAATCAAAAGAGAAAAAGATTATGGCCACATTGGACAAGACACTCCCATCCAAGGAGATCACAATGGCAATATCTACAGAAGTGGCAAACCAAGCCCATTTCCCAAAGAAGACGATCAAACAACGAGCGGCAGAATGACAACTTTTAATTGCAAAGAAAATCTGCCAACAAACCAGGAACAAATAGGAATCCTCAACGTCGAATGCCAATAAGCATCTTGCTTATACCCTACTCTTGCACCGCATTAATTTTACCATGCATTGACTGAGTATGCATCAGGTAGGGCCACGTTACAAGGCCGCGCATTAGCACGATTTTTAACCCATGCACTGCACATACCCTGAGGCGATACCTTGTCGTCCGGGAGGACTCCGATTAGGAGGGGAGGAGGCATTCTCAATGCAAACCCGATGACCGTAAAAAGCAGCAAAAAGGGCATGTTTTGACTATTTTTGAGGGGTTTACATTTGATTGCAAAATTTTCTGGACTAACCTAAGTACATATGCCCTTATACAACATTAATCTACAGATAAATGAGGCCAAACACCAAATTCAGGCCTATAGGTGTGTGTATATATGTAAAAATAGCAATTTTTCGGGCAAAAAAACGGAGAAATCCGGCCATAATTATTACATGTGAGTATACATAGTGTGTCAAGGTGAATTTTTTGGTTTATTTTAATTTTTGGGATTTTTTCTGGTTGACCTTGCTATTTTCTTTTTAATTTTACTAATTATTGGTAGAAAAACTTCAAAAATACAAAAAGCAGGTGAAAGGTGAACATAATGAAAAACAAAAAAGATGGGGATGATTAGTGACTATAAGATAACCGAGGGTACAGTGTGGGTGCAATTATGAGAATGAAGCTGGAGGCGTGTTGTGGCCAGATTTTGACCGAATTGTCAAAATTCTTAGAAACTGGGCAAACGGAGTCCAAATGAGAAACTTTTCGAGTCTAAACCGCATTTTGCGAAAAGTTAGGAGCACATGTCAAATTTCATGAAAAATGGTTCGGGGACCCCCATTATAAAAAAAATTCACCCCAATTAGAGCTCATTTCTACTATTTCACTTGTGAGAGAGAGCTCTAGCCACCTAGAGCGCATAGGACTTCCAGCAACTGATACGCCACACACAGGCATCCGACGGCCACCAAATATGAGAGGTAGACTCAGCGCCTTATGCTCTTCGTGTATATTTGATGTTTTGTCGCCAAGACTAGCATAGAACTCCAACGGGGTTTGCAGGGTAGAGGCCTGTAAGCATAGGTGGCCACCTAACGGCTAACCCAATACCAACAAGACTTCATAGGAGGTTTACCCTAGCCTAGGAGACCAATCTTGGATGCCCAAAGGAGGCAAGAACGCAATGGAAAAAACCCTAACATCTCAAGCCCTGCAAGAGGCCACAAAGAGGAAAATCCAGCAAAAGTGATCCGAATGATACCAAAACTCATGGGTAGGAGCTTCTCGACGAGCTCTACAAGGATACATAGGCCACATGGCCATAAGGCAACTCAAAGATGGCCTAAGCTTCAGAAACGGCATCAAAAACACAAAGTGTCACTTGGCTCTCACAGCCAAGCGAGACGTCTGTTTGCCACCAAACTTCACGAGCGGCTTACCAAGGCCTTCAACAACCAAGTCCTATGGTGGTAGACCACTATAAATCATCGGGGACATGTAAACGCAATCATGGGTGCTTTCAGAGCGACAAATCGCCAAACAAAGCTCAGGTGAAGCCAAAGCCAACAAGAACCACATGGCAAGGTTCCCCAAGGGTTTATGAAGCTATACTGGTCATCATCAAGAAATTTCATTGCGAAAAAGCGCTCCAAGAGTCAGAATTTGCCTCTGAGACTCTAAAAGCCAATAAGGGAGTTTCGAACTAACCATTTGCTTTTCTAATTGAAATAAGGCACAAAGGGGACTTAGGAAGGTCATATGCACATAGTAGTAGGACTTGCTCCAAAAAAATGCACAGGAGACATCCTACACGTAGGATGTCTCAAGGCCACTTTTGGGCACCCAACTCATCATTCAGTCATACACACAGGCTCTACAGGTCATTTACATCTAATCCCTCAAGTTTCACTCCATTTGGACCAAGTTTGACCTCTTATGCATCACAAAACACAAAGTCAGAGCATAGAGGCAAGAAATGGTCATAGACCTATAAAAAATGATCCAAATCAAGTGAAACTTGAACCACACACTCTTCATAACATGTCAAAGCTAAATGTGAGGTCACATGTTCAAAATCATGAAAAAGACATCCTACGCGTAGTATGTCTCCAAGATTGAAATGACCTGCAGGTGGATTTTTTTGATCTTTAAACATCTTTATCACATTCGTACAAACCCAACCACCAAGTTTCAAGCCAAACAAATCACTTTTTGGCCTCATAGCTCCATAGATGGACTTTTCATACTCTAAAGCACAAAAAATGGTCTTCCTACCCTCAAAACTTATCCAAATCCAAATCTAAGACCATGGTGATGATCCATAGGCTATGCCCTACCCCACTGACAAGTTTCATGCAATTCTGAGCAAAAGGACATCCTACACGTAGTATGTCTCCAGGGTGGTCATTTTGACTGAGCAAAGTTTGACATCATGAATGTGATCAACATGCTACAAGGAGCCTACATATTAATTTTCAAGTCATTTGGATACCATTTTCTCATCATTACAAGACATCCTACTCATTTGTATACCAACAAGCCAAAAATAGTCCAAAATTGCACTTTTTGGTGTCTAAATCAAAATCCAAGCACATAGGTGTGATGTACAGGTCATAAACTATCATCATGTCAAGTTTCAAGTCATTCTAATGAAAAAGACATCCTACGTGTAATATGTCTTTAGGCTTATTTTGTAGCACAAATCCTACTGTTTTCACTTGCAGGGCATCCTTAGTCCCTCTTGAGCTCATGTTTCAATTTTCAAGTCAATTGGATAGTTAAAACTCAGCTTATCAGCTAATCTGTAAAGAACGCTAACTTTGGGCTACTGAATGCAACAGGATCCATGACAGCCGCTAAGTCGCCAGCAAAGAAGAAAAGAATGACCAACAAGGACTACCTGGATGAGGTGGAGCCATTTATAATACCAGTAGGAACCATAAAGCCCACTACCACTTGGTTACAAAGCAACTTACTTGAAGCAAACGACCTCAGAATATACCAAGGCATGTTCAAAGACCCAGAGGGCAATGCCATAGAGCTACCAATGGTACCACAGGAACTCAATGAGTTCACGAGAAAGCCTGAAATAGTGTCTATCTGGGAAAAGTTAGACGTACACAATTATTTTGAGGCTTTGCCAGTAGCAATTGACATTCAGAGTCTGGGAATTCATCACTACAATAAAGAAGAATGGCATAGCCAAGGTGACAGATCTGCAAGGAAAGAATAGAGTGATTGTAATCACGCCAGGGGTAGTTGCAAGTGCCTTGAACCTCTCTAATGCAGGAGACAGTGTCAACAAGAGGCGAGAAGAGGTGAAGGTATAAAAGGAAACCAAGAAGAACTACACCTTTGAGGATATTGCAGATCCAATGGTGGCAACCATGTGCCAACTTTACAACCAATATTTCCATATCTGCACTAAGAGGCCTCAAAAGTACACTGTGCCACCTGTAGCAATTGGAACAACATTCACATGGGTAATGAAGAAAGTAGCCCAGGAGAGATAGATTATGCAGCATACCTATAGGACCACATTGTGAGGATGGGAACCAAGAATCCTACATATATTGCAGCAGGGGAGATGCTCACAAAGGTGACATATGAAGCTCTACATGCTAGGGGCCAGTGGGCTCTTCCTTTTTCACAAAATGAGTGGTTGAAGCTGACAGAAGACAAGGAAGAAGAGCAACCTACAGCTCCCAGGGTAGCCACCAGACTGAAAAGAAGGTTAGAGACAGTAGAAGAAGAGCCACCTCAGCCAAAGAAAGGAAAGAAAGCTACCATTCAGATGCCAGCAAAAGAGACAAAATCCCAGAAGGTCCCCCGGCTAGAGAGGCTGGTGGAGAGCTTCAGAGCCCAAAGAATGCTTAAAGGAGATCTAAACGAATTATGGAAACCCTCACTTGAGGCCATGTCTAGATCTTCTCAAAGAACTAATAGGGATCGCTTTGAAGATTATAGAAAGAATTTCGAGATCCTAGATGCGACGACCGAGAATATTCCAATCATACCTTTTACCGAAGAAGAGGTTGCTGACGTGAGGCGGTAGCTGTTAGAAGAGCAGGAAGGTGAAGAGCGAGAGAGGAAAACAAAGGCTGATCAAGGCTTCAAAAAGAAGCCATTAACCCCACCATCAAGCCGCGAGTCCAGTCCTCCACTATCACCACCTCCTCCTGGTCCTCCTCAACCGCAACAAACTGAGGAGGACAAAGAGAAAGAGAAGACGGAAGAATTTGAACCAAAGCCTGAGAAGCAAGATCCGGAAGCAAAAAACTATGGAATATTATTGGATCTACTAGTTGTTGGATACACTCGAGGAGAGGCAGCTCATACAGCTTTTCAACTGTCAACCACTAAACCAGAAGAAGACACGCTAAGCCCTCGTTTGCTGGAGCTAAAGGAGATTGCAACAGATACCATGGATTTGCAACCACAAGCCGAAGATTGGGAAGAAGTGATGTAGAAACTGCAAGGATTAAGAGCCAGATTAGTGGCCAAAGAGATTGAGTATGAAGGGCTGAGGTTGAGTGAATAAAAACTGAAGGCAAAAGTGGAAACACTTTAGCAGCAAAGTCAAGAGAAAATGCACAGCCAGGCACAACTGCAAGCTGAACTAGAAGCAGCACTAAAGAAATGTCAAGAGTTCGAAAGCCAAAACCGAGAAACCAATCAGAAGCTGATGAACTCTGAAGAAGAATACCAAAAAATCAGTAATGCTCTGACTGAAGCGAAAAAGGAAAGGGATGGGCTCACCCTACAGCTGACGGAAGAGTCAAAACAGGTTGAGAGCTTGAAAGAGGCCAAGGACAAGGCTGAAATATCACATGAGGCTAGCCAAGATGAGGCGATTGAACTAAAGGACCAAATCAAAGTGAAAGATCGAACGATTCAGAGGTTGAGAGCATCTCCGGGCAGAGCAAGAGTTGCAGCTGCAACTAGCACTAGCCAAGATAAAGATGTGTTTGAAGAACAAATGATAGAACTTCAAAAAGAGCTAACGCTTGAAAAGAGGTAGAGAGTGATGCTAGCAGAGGGATCAATGGTGATACAAAGCAGATTGGAAGATGATAACAAATCATTGAAAGTAGAATTGGTTAACCTTCAGAAAAGACTAGAAGAAGTACAAAGACGCTGCAGACAGAGAATGATGAGGTAAGACAAAAGCTAGAAAAAGCTGATAGAGTCAACGCAGAACTTAATGACCTATTAGTAGCTGTGATGATAGAACAAGCTCACTTCGCAAAAGACAACTTACAGAAGCAGCTGGACGAACTTAAGAGCCAAACAAGTGAAGAACATCAACAAAGTCATGGGCTGGCTGCTATGGAAGGAATTGATATAGAGAATGTGTCGGATTCGGTGGACACAACAATACAAGAAGATATTCCCGTGGGACCATTACAAGAGCCCCGGGATCTGACACAAGAAGAAGAGGACAATCTACAGAAAGCAAAAGAAGCAGCCATAAAAGACACCGCCAAAGAAGCAATGCAGTGGGAGCAGAGGATATTGAAATCAATGACCATTCAGAAATTAGATGCAAATGTCGTTCGACATGAATGGCTTCAACCCTCTCTCCCCTATCCTCTTCTAAAATACGAGGCTGCTACAATCAACAAGCAGATTAAAGAGGAGCCTATAGTGCCGTTGTACAATGAAGACATCACCAAACAAGAAGGTGTTAAGCTCATTGTAGACTCTCAACCAAGATGGAGGAAGGCATGGCTCACTAAATACCCACAGTATTTAGTACATTTGGTAGAGGCGTCTAAAATGATTAGAGATGACCTCAGCTTTTGCCCTCTACCAAGGATGCAGACATGGAAGGAACATGAATTGCTAAAGAGAAGCCACCCCATGTGGCTCAACTACCCAAAGCTGCCAGGCTTGAAGGTAGGCGAGAGAATGAGTGAGCAATACATGGTGAAAACCCTAACAGGTGCCATTAAATTGTTCACTGGCTCGCCTGACCTCTCTTGCATTATGCTCAGAAAGATATGTAAAACACTTATGGTAGTCTTTGAAGTCTTCAAACCGGGACAAGCCATAGACATCATATTCTTCTTCCAGGACACTTATAGATGTGCTTATGGACTGTCTCCTCAACCTTCCCATTAGGTGATACATGCCCTCTACCAAAGAATAATGTTCCTGCCCTCATACCGTCTCCAAGCCTTTGAAGAAGCCTTCTACACTGGCTTCTTCACCATCGACACATATATATTTGGCCCAACATTAGTGGCCCAGCATGCACGGTATGAGTCTGTTTTGAAGATGCGCGACATCCTCCACTGAAGTAGCGGCTCTACTGTCATGTCGGGGACGACATGAGCTAGGAGGGGGGGAGTGTTAGCTGAAGACTGGCGGCCACACTCATCTGAAGATTGATGAAATGAGAAAAGAAGGAAATCCTATCTAGTCATTCTCTGATTAAGAAAAACCTATAATTTCACTTGTAAATACTGGGGGCTTGCGGAAGTTTCCAATTTTGTATATTATTTTTTGCCATTAGACTGAGTAGGATTTCACTTTGGAACATGAGGATTTGTATTTGGAAGGTATATATACCAAATTTTAACCTTAATGAGGAGGACCCTTTGTTCATCCTATGAAGTGTCTGTGAGAAGCGTATTCTGTGTACGAGAGAGAGTGAGAGTTTATCTTGACGCTACGCGCACATTGGTAGTCGGAATCGAGTATGGAGAAGTGCAGCATGTTGCCCCCGGAGAGAGCTACGTGCCAATACCTACATTTTGTGTGTACGGCCCACGCTTCGCGAGATTGATCTGCGAGCTATTTATAGGGATTTGGTAAGCAAACGGTGTTTGTTTTCGCATTTCAACATATCCATGCATTCGTATTGAGTAGAGCTACACATTAGGCACCTTAGTTTTCAGAAACATCGACCTGCAAAAACCTATCAGACATCCTACGTGATTCTGCACTGGGTGTTTATGGGTAGGGTTTTGGGTCATGGACCTTAGGGAGAGTGGCCTATTGGTAGTAATAGGATATCCCTCAAGTTTCATAGCATTTCGAGAACGTCTAATGGGTATTTGGCTCATGGAAGTGTTGTAGGAAATTTCCTCCTATGCACAATAGTAGGTTGTAACTTAGACATTGGGTAGAGACCTCTGTAGGAAGTAGTCGATAGTCGGTTGAGTGTAGATTGACACCCTAACCTTGCTTCCACGCGCCTGCGGGTCGAGCTTCATCCTTAGCTAACAATTCTTGTTAGGTGAGTTCTCGCTGTGCTGACGTCCGTCGTGGCGTGTTGATCATGAAAAGCTTTCATTTGTTTTTTTGAGCATATATCCCAGCTATCGCTCTAAGTCTAGTTTCATCTGATTGTTCTAGCGTTTCTAGTCTCTCCGATAGCTTATGGCCCATCCATCCTAATTGTGTTGCCACTCTTAGGGATTTGATTAGGAATTCCAATGGTAGGATCACATTAATCCTGAATACCAGGTTAAAGGGAGTCGTTCCAATGGAAGTTTTAAAAGCTACTCGATAAGCCCATAAGGCTATGTGTAGCTGTCATTAATATCAATATCTAATTCTCCTAAATGATTTTGACATGTTAAACTGATCATTTAATATGGGGAAGTGCCAGGGTAGAAAAAGCTAGAATATTGGTTAAGCTAGCATACCGGGCCACAATAGGGATCCAAAGGAGGGAAAATGGGGATCCAAAGGGGGGCCATTTGCAAAAGAGCAATGTGCAACAATGGGATTAAAAGACCCTGAGGTTCAGCCCATAAGACTTCCAAAATGCTAAGGTTCCAAATTTCAAAGGTTGTGTCCAAAGGCCAAACACTAGGGAAATTGGATGCTTAGTGTGTGTCACAAAAAGTCTTTGTCAATCCCTACATAGGGGGGGGCGAGCCTTGCAAGTAGGGGATGAGAGAGAAACTCTCTCTCTCACACACACACACAAGCTCCCTTTACACAAAGGGAATGAGGGACACATGTCAGCTCCCTAGCCCAGATGCCCATAAGGTGTACCCAATTCCTATTGGATCGCCTTGGAGGTGGACCAATGAGAATTAAGGTAGAGTAAATCTAGTTTAATTAATTTAAAAACACTTAATAAAAGAACCAATAAGAATTAAGCTCTCTAGAAGATTATTGGACAGTCTCCCAAGGGGACCAATGAGCATTCAACATCCCAATGGCTTGCCTGATTCCTATTGGCCAGGAGGCAAAGGGGTCCAATGAGAGTTTAGTTTAATCAAATAATTACCTAAAGTTCTCACAAAAGGGGAAAGGGGGACACATGTCAGAAGGCTATCACTTATGCTGCTTAATTACCATTGGCTAAGCCTTGGGAGGTCCAATAGGATGCTAGCAAGAGCAAATAGCAAGATGGGTCGACCAAGAGAGAGAGGGGGCTGATTTTTGCAAGGCATTATCACACACACACTCACACAATCTCATGTGTGAAGTAAACAAGACTCTCTCTTCTTCTCAAGCTTTAATGAAAAGCTTATCACCTACTCCAAGCAAGAGGGGTCGACCAAGAGAGAGAGGGGGCTGATTTTTCAAAGGCATTATTGCACACACACACACACACACACACACACACAAATCTATGTGTGGAGTAAGAAGACTCTCTCTCTCTCTCTCTCTCTCTCTCTCTCTCTCTCTCTCTCTCTCAAGCTTTAATGGAAAGCTTATCACCTACTCCAAGCTTGTGAGAAGAGAGGCCTACACCAACAACTCTTGGCTTTGTGATGCAAATCCAACCAAGAGCCAAGCTTCAATGCATGCTCATCTCCTCTACCATGCTAATTAGTAAGCTAAGCTATGCTAATATGAGTGATTATGTGAGGAGATGTACATCTTTCTCGTAAGAATACTCCTTCTTCCTCTCAATCTACTCTCATACCCCACTAGCTCTCACCATCTTCGAAGGTGTGTGAGGTCTTGGGTCTGAGACCGTGAGGGAATTGATGTTGTGTTTGATAAGTGTTTTGCGTAGATACAAAGCGTTTTGGAGGGGGGACCGACTCCATGCAAATCCGATCCTCAACTGTTGTCAATTGCTTAATTTCTCTCTCTTTTGAAGTATTGTTCATGCTATCTAACTAGGTGTTATGCTTTTTGTTTCTCTCTCCACCCAAGCACTCTTGTTAATCTCATTAGGAATCTATTCTAATGAAATGCTCACTATGTTCATGCTGTTTTCCGCTACACATAAGTTACTAGGCCGTTAAATGTTACATTGGTATTGGAGCACAAGGTTTCTCTTTTCTTGCTCAAGAAGGGAGGTCCTCAAGCTAGCTATAAATGGTTGGTACTATTAATTGCATGTGAGTAAGTAGAATAGGGATTTTTCAGCCTTGCAGTGTGCCTCCCTTTGTGCAGTTAACGGGGCATCACCGTCGAGAGATATGGTCTTAATAGTGGAGTCCTACGGGGCTTGCCTACGGCTTAACCACTATTGAGCTATTAGAAGCTTGAGAGGAGCCGGTGCTATTTTGGTGTTGAACGACCCTCTCTTCTATTCCTTGCAATTAATGGTATTCGAGCCACTGGTACAGTAGCTTGAATGCTTTTTCTAAAGGGGTAAAGAGGAGTAGCAACTAGGGCTTGAAGTGCTAAAGTACACCTAAAAAGTTTACACCTAAAAGTTGTTAGAATGGCTAACAATAGTAAAGAGAGTGAAATTAATGTCGATAACTTTGATTTTGCTAATGAGCAAGCTACTAATGATGCCCCGATGCTTGTTAACTATCTTGTTTCTAGGCTTCAACAAACCATGGGCAATCCATCCCTCCAAAGTGAAGTGCAACAACAGCTTTGTGCTCATGGAATCCTCACCGTGATGAGAGTACACCTAGGAAGCCTCCTTGCTAGACTTCCAAAAGAGGTCTCTCTCCAATTCGGGAAAAGAAGAGGATCCCTATGAAGGGCTCAGAAATTTGCTCCTTGATGACGCATCTCCTTCTCAAAAGAGAACTCAAGAGCCTCCACCAAAGGAACGAGAAAGAAGTGAGTCTCTCCCCACCTCGACAGAGATGGCTCCACGAAGACGGCGGGCTAAACGCTCTCCATCGCCTCCAAAACAGAGAAGACCATCATATACTTCTCCACATCATACTTTAAAGAGGGATGACAAAAAGCAAGAGAAGAAAAAGGCGAGAAAGAGGACACCCTCTTCTCCATCTTCTTCATACTCTTCCTCTTATGAAAGTGATGGTGAAGACAACGAAGATCAAGGCAAGAAAAAGCCGAGAAAGAGGTCACCCTCTTCTCCATCTTCCTCAAATTCTTCATCTTCTGAAGAAAGTGATGGTGCAACCTTTGAACCATAAAAAAGAAGAGGCCATAGGAAATCCTATGCCACGTGGAAGAGATCATCCAAGCTCAAAAAGTTCAAAGAGGGAGGGAAGAGCATCTCTTTCCTTACCTACGATGGCACTTTTGGTGCTACAGACAAAGTCTTGGCCTTTATCCAACAATTCGATGCGGCGTTCAGAGGTGAGGGCTTCACGAAGTCCTCTAAGCTATGCCATGTAGCTATGCACTTTCAAAAGTCTGCCAGCAATGGTGGTCTAGCCTACGGGCCAACGGTGAAGCTCCACGAACATGGAAAGCTTTAAGAGCTTCCATTATGAAGCAGTTTTTGGCCACCGATGCCAAAGACAAAGTACTCACCGAATGGCGAAGCTTGAAGCTCTCTCCCTATGAATCCATCCACAAGTATGTAGACAAGTTTTGGGACCTACAACTCAAAGCCACTGTCTTCAAAAAGTTGGATTTTAGAGAGCAAAAGCAGCAATTTTGTGCGGGCTTAACCGAAAAAATGGCGGAGTATGTCAACTCCCAAAGGCCACACACCATATCGGCGGTAATACATCATACTATGGTGGCCTCTCGAATCAATTTCCAAACAAGGGCTAAGAGGAATTCTAAGCCCCAAAAGCTTATCTCTCAACGTGTGCTTACACTATCGGATCTCTCAAAGCCATTTGAGGTCCAATGTGATGCTTGTGGTGATTGCCTTGGAGCTATTTTGCGTCAAGAAGGGCACGCCATAGGCTATGAAAGTCAAAGGCTCAACCCTGTTGAGCAAGCTCTAGGCATATATGAAAAGGAACTCCTTGTAGTTCTACATGCCTTAGACTCATGGAAGCACTATTTATTGGGGACTCCTTTCATTCCGCGAACGGATCACCAAAGTCTTAAGTACTTCATGACGCAGACCAAGCTCTCCGAAAAACAAATGAGGTGGGGAAATTTTCTTTCACAATTTCATTTTCATATTGCTCACATTGCTGGCAAGCATAATCAAATAGCCGATGCACTCTCAAGACGGCCGAGAGTGAATGCGGTTTCCGTAGCAATGATCTATCTTCTATGATAGATGTGTATGCTATTGATCCCGATTTTAGAGATGTGATTTCAGCCCTTGCACTAGGGAAGAAAGAGGAACCCTTTACTTTGCAAGATGGTTATCTTCTCTTTGGCAATAGACGATGCGTTACTAGCTCACTACGTGAAAAAGTAATGTATGAATCTCATGCTCCTCCTTATGCAGGACATAGAGGGATCCAGTCTACCCTAAAGGGCATTGTAACATATTTCTATTGGCCTACCATGAAATCAAACATACAAGAGCATGTTTCTAAATGTGTGGTATGCCAAAAGACAAAGTTTGATAGAGGGAAGCAACTTGGATTGCTTCAACCTTTGCCAATCCCTAATTCACCATGGGAGAGCATATCCATGGATTTTATCTTTGGATTGCCTATTGGACGATAGTAGACAGGTTCAGTAAACAAGCTCATTTTACCTGTCAAAAAGACTATCAAAGCCCATCAAATGGCAACCCTCTTCATTTTACAAATCTTCAAGTACCATGGCTTGCCAATGTCCATAGTGTCGGATAGAGATCCTAGAATGACCAGTAATTTTTGGAAGGGTCTCTTAGAGAATTTAGGAACAAGGCTAAACTTCTCTTCGGCCTATCACCCGCAAACGGATGGCCAAAGTGAAATAGCTAACCTAACAATTCTCGATCTACTAAAAGCCTATGTAACGGAAGTAGATCAAAGATCCCAATGGAAGAAGTACTTACCCTTAGTGGAGTATGCTTACAACAACACTGTACATACTTCCACGGGAAAAGCACCTTTTGAGGTAATTGAGGGAAGATAAAAAATTCCCTTGCTACTTAAGGCACACGGGAAGATCTTCGCTGCAGATGAGTATAGCCGAGACCTACAAGAAACTTTCCAAAAGATTAAGGATGCTATCTCTATCTCACAACAAAGGCAAAAGGCTGCTGCTAACAAGCACAAAAGAGCCCAAGCCTTAAAGAAAATGATTTGGTCTTACTCAAATTTCCAAAGGCTCGATTAAGGCACACCACGGGCAAGAATCCTACAGGACACCAAAAGTACTATGCTAAGTTAGCAAAAAGGTACTATGGTCCCTTCCATATTCTTAGGCTAATCAATGAGATGGCCTATCAAATCAAGTTGCCCAGTCATTGGCTCATACACAATGCTTTCCATGTGAGCCTACTAAAGCCTTACAATGGAGAGCCACCTCAAGAACCAACTATTGAAGACCCACCGGAGATTGAGGACCAAGAAGAGGTGATGCAGCTCAAGTCCATTCTCCGACATGAAGACAAGGTACTAAGAGGCGGTAAAACTATCCGACGATGTCTTATTAAATTTAAGAATTATCCTTTTGAAGATGCTAGATGGATGCAAGGCATACAGTTAAAGGATAACCTAAACCTTGTCAATGCTTACAATGGTTCCCAAGAGTAAGCAAATGTACAAATGTTAAAAATGAACAAAATTTTTGTCTTATAAGACTCTCTTTTTCTTTACTGTGCACAAAAATGAAGTAGTATGCATGCTTAGATCAACTTTACGGGGACGACGTCTCCCGAACACCAAGTGGAGCTTGTCACTCTACTATGGAAGATGGTAGGACTAATGAGCAGACATGCTTGTGGCAGCCTCATGCTCTCAAGCGCCAAATGGACTAGTCATCCATTGTGGAATGATGTCGTAGGGTAACATAGGGATCCTCTACCCGCTAGGAAAAAGGACTAATGAATATGCTTTATCTTCTCTACCCCATAGTCGAGGATGACTATGATTTCAAGAGAGAGGTAATGTCATCAATATCTAATTGTCCTAAATGATTTTCCCATGTTAAACTGATCATTTAATATGGGGAAGTGCGAGGGGAGAAAAAGCTAGAATATTGGTTAAGCTAGCAGACTGGGCAACAGTAGGGATCCAAAGGAGGGAAAATAGGGATCCAAAGGGGGGGGGGGGGCATCTGCAAAAGAGCAATGTGCAACAATGGGCCTAAAAGACCCTAAGGTTCAGCCCATTAAGACTTTCAAAATGCTAAGGTTCCAAAATTCAAAGGTTGTGTCCAAAGGCCAAACACTAGGGAAATTGGATGCTTAGAGTGTGTCATAAAAATTCTTTGTCAATCCCTACATAAGAGGTGGCGAGCCTCTCAAGTAGGGGATGAGAGAGAAACTCTCTCTCTCTCTCTCTCTCTCTCTCTCTCTCTCTCACACACACACACACACACACACACACACACAAGCTCCCTTTACACAAAGGGAATGAGGGACACATGTAAGCTCCCTAGCCAAAATGTCCACAAGGTGTACCCAATTCCTATTGGATGGCCTTGGAGGTGGACCAACGAGAATTAAGGTAGAGTAAATCTAGTTTAATTAATTTAAAAACACTTAATAAAAGAACCAATAATAATTAAGCTCTCTAGAAGACTATTGGACAGTCTCCCAAGGGGACCAATGAGCATTCAGTAGCCCAATGGCTTGCCTGATTCCTATTGGGTAGGAGGCAAAGGGTCCAATGAGAGTTTAGTTGAATTAAATAATTACCTAAAGCTCTCACAAAAGGGGAAAGGGGGACACATGTCAGAAGGCTATCACTTATGCTGCTTAATTACCATTGGCTAAGCCTGGGGAGGTCCAATAGGATGCTAGCAAGAGGGGTCGACCAAGAGAGAGAGGGGGACTGATTTTTGCAAGGCAATATCACACACACACTCACACAATCTCATGTGTGAAGTAAAGAAGACTCTCTATCCTTCGCAAGCTTTAATGGAAAGCTTATCACCTACTCCAAGCTTGTGAGAAGGAAGGCCTACACCAACAACCCTTGTCTTTGCGATGCAAATCCAACCAAGAGCCAAGCTTCAATGCATGCTCATCTCCTCTACGATGCTAATTAGTAAGCTAAGCTATGCTAATATGAGTAATTATGTGAGGAGATTGTCATTTTTCTCGTAAGAATACTCCTTCTTCCTCTCAATCTACTCTCATACCCCGCTAGCTCTCACAATCTTCGAAGGTGTGTGAGGTCTTGGTTCTAAGACCGTGAGGGAAGTGATGTTGTGTTTGATAAGTGTTTTGCGTAGTGCATGAAGTTTTCATCTTCATTGCACTAGCTAGTATTGAAGGAACACAAGAAATTGTATTGTAAAATGTCCCTCTTGATGGGAGAAACCATAATACAAAGCCTTTTGGAGGGGGGACCGACTCCATGCAAATCCGGTCCTCAACTGTTGTCAATTGCTTAATTTCTCTCTCTTTTGAAGTATTGTTCATGCTATCTAACTAGGTGTTATGCTTTTTGTTGCGCTCTCCACCCAAGTACTCTTGTTAACCTCATTAGGAATATATTCTAATGAAACGCTCACTATGTTCATGCTATTTTTCGCTACACATAAGTTACTAGGCCATTAAATGTTACAGTAGCTTTTGATCCCAATCATTTCTTGAGTCGCTGACTATCTTGGTGAGCACGGTGCATAGGATTTTGTTGGTACTCTCTGCCTGCCCATTAGCTTGCGGATGATAGGGTGCCGATTTGTGATGGACCACCATGAATTCGTCAAGGAGGCTTTCAATGACGTCGTTCAAAAGTGCGTTCCCCTATCGCTCACTATTTTGATTGGTAGTCCATATCGCGTAAAGAAGTTTTTGAAAAGGAATTGAGTTGTAGTTCTTGCATCATCTTTTTGGGTTGCTTTTGCTTCTGCCCATTTTGTTATGTAGTTGTTGCTACGATGATGTATTGTGCGGGAGTCCTGTATCATGGAGGTATGATGGGACCAATGAAGTCAATGCCCCATTTGGCAAAAGCACGTACACCCATTATTGGCCTCAGTGGAATTTCATCTCTCCTTTGGGGTGGTTTTGTGCATTGACATTCATCACATCGTTTAACATATGTCTCTGCATCCATCAATAGGGTTGGCCACCATATGCCTGAGTGTACCACGAGCCTTGCCGTTTTATCAGCAGAGAAGTGTCCCCCTGGCTGTCCTGATTATGCTTGATCTAGGATAATGTAATATTCACTTTCTGTAGCACACAAACGTGGCTATTTGTCCTTTCCCCGCCTATATAGCTGGTTGGCAATGAGCAGATAGTGTTTGGCCTCTTCTTCGATAATTTTCATTCTTGCTTTGCCCCATTCCTCTGGAAAGGTTTGGTTTTTGAGTACTCAACTATGTGAGCACTCCATTTAGGTGCTTGTTCTACGCGAAACATGGTGGCATGTTCCACTGGGGGTTGCATTATATAACTATCACAGGATTTTACATATGTATGGACATTGTGCTTCATGTTTGGCCAGTAGACACCCAGTCTCTGTAGTCGTTGGCCTGTCTGTGTTTCACCAGTGTGAAATCTTGTATTTTGTATATGAGCTTGTTTGAGGTAGTAGGGGGTATCTTCGGGCTGTACACATAGTCTTAGTATCCCATACTTACCGTGTTTGTACAGTCGTCCTGCTAAAAGCTAGAGATATCGTGTTTGATGGATAATTGATGGTTGTCTTTCTATCTGCAATGAGCCAATTGTGAGTAGAGGAATGACCTCTTCGCTCCATCTCGGCACCATTTCGATGTTATACAGATATGAATCAGGAAGGTCATCATCAATACCCTCAAGTGCTTCCCCATGAAATAGTCGTGAAAGATGCTCTGCTCTTTGGTGTGTGGACCCCTTTTTTACTACCACCGTGAAGTCAAACTCAAGCAGCAGTATAAACTAGCAAACAATTCTTCCAGTGTTGCAAGGTTTGTTTACTATATATAGCAGTGCTTGATGATCCACGAAGAAGACGAACTTTTTTGATAGAAGGTAGTGTCTAAATTTCTTGATAGCATAGATTATTCCCAGGCCTTCTCTTTTTGTAGTGGTATAATTTCTCTCTGTGATGTTTAGTTGCCAACGAGAGTAGCAAATGGGAAAATCCATTTTCTTCTTTCCTGGCTGGGCTAATATGCACTCGATGGCATAGGCTGATGCATCCACATGGACATGAAAGATTCTGCTCCAGTTAGGGGCTTGCAAAATTGGAGCCGAAATTAACTGCTGCTTCAATTTTTGGAAAGCCTGCTCACATTCCTCCATCCATTCGAACTTAGGTATGAGGGTGTACAATGGCTTAGTTATTACAACATACATATATATGAAACACCTATAGTACCCGTAATGCCCCATAAATGCTTGCACTTCTTTTATCTTTGTAGGTCTCGGTAGTGCAACAATTATTTATACCTTTTCTTGATCAGTTGAAATTCCGTTTTTAGACACAATGTGGCCCAAAATTCTATCTTGTCTTACCATGAAGACACATTTTTTTGGGTTTAAGCAAATATGAGACTTTTCCCAGAAGAGTGATGTGGTCACTTTGTCGATGAGAATGGACACAAAGATCATCCATGTAGATCTCCAAAAATTGTCTGAGATATTCTTTGAATGCATGGCTCACTAGTCTTTAAAATGTATCCGGGGCATTGATCAAGCCAAAAGGAATTACATTGTAGGCAAATACACCCCACTCTGTCGCAAAAGCTGCCTTATGCTGATCTCTAGCTTTAATCGTCAAGTGGTTGTAGCTGGAGAACCCATCCAAGAAACTATAGGCCTCTTTCCCTGCTACCATCTCAAACATGATCGGTTATTGGTAGTGGATAGTTATCCCTTATGGTGGCTGCATTTACCTATTTGAGGTTTACACAGACACGCAGTTTGCCATTCTTTTTGGGTACCACCACAATCATGGACACCCAATCGGTGTGCTCAATCTCGTAGATAAACTCAGTGTCCTTCAGTTTGTCTATCTCCTCCTTAATTTTCTTGGCAAAAGTTTCATTGTACGTGTAAGGACGTTGTTTGCGTGGTCTGGTATCACTCTTAAGGGGAATCGTGTGCTGACAAATCTCAGGATCTATCCCTTTTAGATCTTTGTATGACCATGCAAAGACATCTTTATATCATCTGAGTGTATCGGCTAGAAATTGCTCTTCCTCTTCAGTAAGGTCTGTGGCAATGTATGCCGGTTTAGGCTCCTCACCTAGTTCTTCTAAGTTGATGCTTTTGGTGTTTTCAGGCCCATCATATGAAATTCCTGGTTCCTTGGGATCTTGTTTGGGTTTTTGCACCGCGATCTTCCTATCCTGAATGGTATACTTCTTATAGTGGGAAGGTGCATCAAATTTATCATCATTTGATTCCTCATTAGTTTCCATTTTTGTTGTCCAAACTTTCTTCAAGGCTCGCTTCAATTCATTGTATTTGACTTTGCGCTCCATTTTGGATAACTTAATTGATTTTTCGGTATTTTTCTCTTTTTTTGGTTTTTGTGTGTTTGTTTTTTTTTTATTTGGTTTTGGTTGAGTCAGGTTTCATGTATTTCTTTGATATCCTATCCTTGAGGCAGTCAGTCGCTTCTACTAATCTTAAGTATTGTGTTTTGTCAGTTAATAGAGATATTGAGACCTTGTTGTGCTTGTTTCTACGTTTATCTCGATACCTGCATTGTCTTCAAGGGTTTGGTTTGGGAAATCATAGTAGATCACCCGTCGATCCTTTCGTGATGCTCTGACTTGAGCTATAAGACAGCTCGTCATCCACATTATCCTCTAGCATCTTATCAGTCGAGTCTTGGAAACCTTCTTCATCCGTTTGGTCAAGGTCTCTTATAGAAATTTCATCCACTATGCGTCGACACTCGGCCACCCCGTCCTTGTCAAGGACTTCCCCCTCTGTCTTCGGAGTTCGACTGACACCCATCATCTGGAATGGAATGATATCATACCCTTCCTCATCACAAAATTTGGTGAGGGTCACCTCATTTACACAAACATCAAGAGTATTAGTATTTGTTGCCATCCAAAAGGTTCGAACATCTCTCCTGGAAAAGGCTCTGGTATGTATGCCTCGTCTTGTGCAGTCCTATCAAGAATGTAGTTTTTCTTTTTTAGACTTCCACATTCCGAAGCTTCTCTTGTCCGTTAGTGAGCTTTGTTATATAGCCAAGCCGGTATTCCTCTTTCCTGGTCAGTTGTGGAATGCAAGTCTTCTCCTGGATTTTTGTACTGACATCCTTGTTTCTGAGATAGATATAGTCGTAGCCCCAATCTTGCAGCATTTTGAGCTGACGCATGAATGGTCTGCCCAATATGATGTCGAAATTGCTGCTCTCATAAAAATTCATAATAGAGAATGTGTGTTCATATGCAATTCCACAAGAAGTTACTACAATCTGCTCCAAGATGCCTATGGGTCTTTCCAGATACCCATCTGCCAATTGAAGTTTCATTCTCGTCTTTCTAAGAGCAGGTTTTTCCCATTTTTTCCACATGGCTTTGGTAGCTATGGCTATTCCAGCCCCAGGATTGCTATTGACTTAATCTCTTTGTACTCCACCAGTAGGGTAGTACTTCCTTCTTCACCTTCACAATAATCCCCTACCTTGTTTACTGGTACTGGCTCATGTTTAGTTTGTTTTGAGGGTTGTGTCTTTAGTGTGTTTGGAGAAGCCTCGGGTGAAAGAATTACCAGCCCTATTTTTTTCAAAATTTTCCGAACCTTGTCCCAAAGATGCAGTCTGATATGCAGTAACTCTGACAGAGTCAGTGTACAACGGATAGGGGATGACATCAGCTCATGAAGAGTTTTAGTATCCTGATTCTTAGGATTGGCTTTCCATTGAGATGGAACTTTCCTTACTTCCGATCGAGTTTCAAGGTTACCAATAAATGAAGGTAAAGTCTTCAACGACTATGGTTTACTGTCTTCCAAATATTGCTGTGCCTGCATCGCCATACAATGATCTGATGTCATTTGGGTAGAGCTCATGCTCCAGGTGTATTTCTGGGATAGGAGCTAACACAAGTGTGGCACTTCCATCTTTCTATTCCTGATCTGTTCCCATAGCTCTTGAGGCCATTGTTCTTCTACCTCCAGAATTGGGAGTGGTACTTGAGAATACGTTCCATCTGTTGTATTGGCTACCACCCTCGTATGCAATGGTGTTTTGTCTACAGGATTTGGTAGGTTATTCTCTTCAATTTCCCGCCCTTCTAACTCCTCAATCTTTTCTTGGATTAGTACCTCGATTTTTGGAGCCGTAGGAATTGATGGTCCTATAAGTGCTTGAGTGGCTTGGATGAGCTCCTTACACATCTTTAGCCTCTCTTTCTCATAGTCTGGATGAGGGTACGTTAACCACCTATCCTCTTGGGTTTGGTTAGGCTTCAGCCTTGCCTCGTAAGCTTTCAGAATTGCGTCCAAAGGTTTGAACACCTTGTCTACCAAGACTGACTCTTCTGATGGCAGATTCGATGGTTTTTTAATCTTGTTGTGGCCCTTAAAGTCTCTTTCCCTTTGAAGTTGTTCCTCTATTTTCAATAATTTGGTTTCCAAGGTCGTTTTTCCCTTTTCCCTTTTGGCTTCATCTTGTTTCGTTTTGCCTTCCAAGATTTCCTAGGGGTTCGGACATACAAGTTGTCTATCTCGGTTTGGCTGGCTGGGATGTTTCTTGCTGCCTCATGTGCTTGAGCTCTAATGATCGCGTTTATCGGAATGTTCGGTTCTGTTTCTGATCCACTTGAGCTTGGCACAATCCCCATTTTTTTCATGGTTGCTTTTCCTTTGTTTTTGGGGTTTTTTGTACAATGTGGAATGAGATGGTTGGTTGTGCATCCGTCACAAAATCCAAAAAGTTTCACCCATTCTCCTTTGTTTGCACAGTGGTCACCGCCACATTCATAGCATGGTCCCATCGGTTGTGGAGAAGCTTGTGGAGCTCCCATCGGTTGTCCTGTTCTAGGTTGGTAGCCCCTAGGTTTGTAGCCCTGATTTGCCACGAACATGAGCATATTCTCATCGACCAAATAATTGTTTTTAATTGGTTGTGCTATGTATGAGGTCTCGGACATCTCTTAAAGAATTATCCATGGATTCTGTCCCTCTGGAGCATATACATTCCCATCAAATCGCCTCTCATAAGTATTGTCTGAATCTTCTCGGTATGAGACTACTTGGACCATACTTTGATCAGAAGGTGCTTCTATGGGTTGAGAAATCCTTACCATAGCCCTATTTTCTTGGGGTAAGGGAGGTTGATGTCCCAACACAGGTTGAGCTTTTTCCTGCCCAAGATTGCGTTATTTGGCCCTACTTGGTACCTTGAAGGAGGCGGAAGTTGTTGTCCCCCATGTGGTCCGTATTGTCTCTCTCTAACATAGTTCCGATTATAGAAACATTTGTGAGTTTCATAATTTGTCCATTTTTGTTCTATAGCACACCATTTCAATATTCCTTGTGCATTTACTCCTGGTCTGTGTTGAAGGTTGCACCACTAGGTTGGATGATCTCCTCCACAAGTATTGCATTTTTGGATGGGCGCTTGTCGTATGTTTGGGTTCGTTCTGTTTCCTTGGTTTATCCTTCTGATCACTTCCTCGATCATTCGATCAACTTCCGGCACAGATGGGTTTGGCCCTTCCAATTTTTTCATGGACTCACTAGTGGTTGAAGAGGGGATATTCGTCCCCTGATCTGTGTCTACAATCACCTCCTCCATATGCCTTGCAGTGATCTACAAGATACAACGCCTCTTTTGTGACTTGCTCAAAAGTTACACATGCCTTCAAGTGCAAGTCCTTTTTGAGTGTGTCATTTCGCAATCCTTCTATAAAAAGGATTGATAGTCTTTCATCTTGAGGTAGTTCTCGAGCAGGGCATCTTTCTATGTACTGCTTGAAACAACGCGATGCTTCCTTCACTTTCTCTTTTTTTTTTTTTCCTAAACACATAGATCTGGGAGACAATGTTATGCTTGATCCCCCTTTTTGAGAATTCCTCATCGAATTCTCGAAGAAGTTGCTCAATACTTGGGAATTCCAATGGTTGGAACCAAGTAAAGGCAGTACCTTCTAATGTCAACCCAAATCCTTTATATTGAGTGTGGAAATCAATTACTTGTTCCGCTCTCAACACTTGTTTGAAGATTGAAACATGGGCATACGGATCTCCAGATCCATTATACTTTTCGGTTATGCATTTTGCCACCTGAGATGATCACATATGTCTGGCCTTTGCAACCATTCTAACAACTCTTGGTCCGACTGGTGTGGCTTCTCTAGGTTCATAATCTCCTCTTGGTACTAACAGTGGTATCCTATCCGCTATACGTTCATAAAGTTGATCTTGTGTAGTAGTCACACGGATCCCAGTGGTGCAAGTGATGTCAAAAACAGTACTGCCCTATGTGTGTTCATGGAAGCCCTAGACGCCGTCGATCCTAAAGGTCCTATTTTTGGGACTCGTTCATGTCCATAAGAATCTTCCACCTTGGTCTCAAGGGGCTCATGGTTACAGTCTCAGGTCTGGTGTGAGTAGTCGTGGTTTTTACCTCTTTTGGATTTGCATAATACTGGTGGAGTGGTCCTCCAAAATATGTACATCTCTCTAACTCCTTTCGATCCATTGGAGAGTACTTTCGGCCATACTTGTCCATTACAACCACCTGAATACTTCTGCCCTTCGTGTACATGTAAACACACAAGTTTTTTTGGTCTGTCAATTCTTTGATGCGGGGCTTGTCACATCTATAATAGAGTGTTTGTTCTCCATTATTGAACTTATAAAGCCCCACATATGTGTTTTCTGTGTTAAGGCGCTCTATCTCATTGGTGCGTCTGAGTATCGCATTTTGTTTCTCCATTTTTGGTGGTGCATCGGCCAATTCACTATCTACCTTGTCCTTGGTGCCGGTCATTCCCCATTTATCCACAATAAAAGGGTTATGAACCACCAGGTACATTACTCCCTCTCGGTCGAAATATCTATCCCCGTCATAATCAACATCTACAAGGTCTCTGAACTCGCTCGGCTTATTTTCCAACTTAACATAGTAGCGGTCCACCATTCCATCCTTATAGATTTTGGCCTTAAGCACATTTTCAAATTGAAACTTCAAATACAACAATTTTACATCAGATGCAGGCTGAGAAGGACCTGCACCCATCAAAGCTGTTCCCTTAGGGTTTGACTTGTTAGAATCTTCAGTCATGAGGCTATATGATCTCTCAGACGAAGTGTCAAAGAAACTCTCCTCTATAATGGGTTCCAAAGGCGGCAGTGGTCTGTGATTCGCACTTTCTTCCATCGAGTGATTACTCCCTTGATCAAAGATGTTGGGGTTTCTATTCTGGTACAATCTTCCTGACCGCAAATTCATGAAGATTGGTAATACAAAATCCAAACCGAGATACCCCATTAAATAGTTTGAATCTCCTGTTTGATCTTGCTTGCTGGGTAGTATCTTCTAGTACCTACAACCTGTCAAGAATTTGCTTGATAGCTGTAAGCTTACAACCGTTCTTGTTAGTTCTTGTTTCTAATCGAGAAAACTTAGCTGGGGTTTTTCAGTAGCACACAATTCCCTACTCATCCTCAACAATTTGTGTCCAATTTCAATTTTGAAAGAAGCACCAGGTTGCTATGAACTAGCTCTTTGTATGGTAAGTTACTGTCTCTGTTCTGACTCAGAGGTACATGGATAGAGATCCATGTTGAGAAGCCAATTGAACTTTTGTTGCTATCACCAGATTTAACATGATTAAGAGGTATTATGGTACCAATTTTTTTAGAAATGAACCTCTGGTTTGAAGGCTAAGTTGATTTTGTCACTTTGCCTGAGCTTCTATCAGTTCTGAGCTACTGGGATGGTTTCTTACACCCAAATTCAACTCTAGAAGGACCACTAGACTCTTTGGATGCCCTCTAGCTATGGTACCAGTTTGGTATCAAATTGTCTCAGGGGAACATGGATCGCAATCCATGTTCCTTTGTGTCAAAATACATTGAATTTTGTCCCACAGCTAGTCCTTGGCCTAATGATGCTGGCTATATGGTTTTTGAATGCTTTAAAGCTTTTTAGGACATACAAAAGTCAGTTTTGGGGTTTATTTCAGTGGTTTTGCCCTTGATCTATTTTTGCCCCCTTCTGCCCTCTTTTTGAAATTTTTTGATAAGGATCCTTTGGGAGAAAGTGTTTCAATTGTTATCACTTACCTGCTTGCCTATTATCAGCTCAAAATTCTAAAAAGGTACATGGATCGCGATCCATGTTTTGCAAGATTTTGGATTGATACTTTGTGAGCTGATCACACAAGGTATGATGATGCTATTCCCCAAGTCTTTTTGGATTTGATCAGTTTTTTCCAAGTGAGAAGCAAGATTTTGTGTCTGTTTTGCAGTTTTTTGCAAACAACTCCTTTTCTGGTATTTTGACCAGCTTTTTTCACTTTTTGTCTATGGCTCCTTTTGGAAAAGTTGTTCACTTAGTAATCAGGAGTACACTGATCAAATCTCATTGTCAGATGTCTACCTAGAATATGGATTGCGATCCATGTTGGGAAGCATTTGTACATGAGTTTTGGTTCTGTTGATTCCCTGCTTGTAGTTGATCCCAATTCTCATCCTTTTTTGAATTTGGACAAGTAAAAGTTCAATTTTTCATTGTTTTTCCCTTTTTTCAAGGTTTTGCTCTACTTACCCCAATCTTTTGATTTTTTTGATCTTTTAGCACTCTATTTCTGGCCAAACTCAAGGTTCTGATGCCTGAGAACCTGTTCTAAGCAATGGAAATAGTTTCAACACATTTTGCCCAAAAGGCACATGGATTGCGATCCATGTTGGACAGGCAATTTGAAAGTTTTTAGCATAGTCTTTTTCAACCAGTGTTTTTATCCCCTTCTTGAAAGTTTTGCTGGGTTTGGTCCAGTTTTGAAGCTCTGACCATCACTTCTTTAACTTTTCAGGGTTATGGTCTTCAACACCAAAATTAGGTTTTTGACAGTTTTTTCCTCGATCCTTTTGGCCCCAAATGATGGTGTAATTTGTTTCCTAACCTACTCCTATAAACTGAAATGAATCTGCAAATATAATTGAACTTAACAGTACGAAAATAACAACAAAGTGTGTGGTGGAACAGCCCTTTCCAAGCATGTGAAAAATCAAAGAACAAAATACTATCTTGTATTTCACTCACAGCTTTCTTTGCTCTTAAGGAATAGCACTAGCTAGTCATGGACTCCAGTTTCTATCAAGCACTAAACCTATGTCTAGCTGCTTCACTGTCTATGTGCAAGCGGAACGGGTATCAAAAGCTTGAAGGGAGAATTTTTTTGTTTTTGTACACTGAGTCACTCACCACCTAAGGATCGGTTTCCCCGGCAGTGGTGCCAATGTTAGCGGGTCGCTGTGACGGACGTCTGCAACATAGCTCTTTTGTACTAACATAATGTCAATATGCAAGGAAGCGACTCAGGATGGGGCACGGAGACTTAATGAGAGTGTCAATCTCATCAAACTGAACTCATGGGCTACTCGTTCTACAATAAAAGAAAATCAACCACTTCCTAGTCAGACAATCAGTATGCGTCCAATCTCGCCACTCTAGGTCATCACGCCTTTTCGACATCCAAACGAGTCTGGATCGCCACGAAACTTAAGGAGAGGTATCACAACACTTAAGGGATCAATCCGACCCAGTTATTTCACCATCTGGGAAGGTACATAAATCACAATCCATCACAAAAAATGTGCAAAAAACTGAAACAGAAGTACTTGGAAAGGTCTTCCTTAAGCATAGAAGCACTTATCCATGGTCAAAACATCAAAAAACAACCATTTTAACCTCCAAATTAATGCATATAGCTCGTAAAAAATGCGTCGCAAACCACAGCAGAATTGGAAATGATTACACTTAGATTGTAGAGCAAGAGACAAGGAACGCAATGTGCTATTCAAAAACGAATTCTGATTACCAACTCAGGAGAAAAGAAGATTACAAGTTGTAGCAGTAAGAGGCCTCCATAGTGCACGTTTTTTGATTCTTCAAGCTAATAATAAATCTCCCTCCAAAACTAAGGGTTTTGACTTTAAAAGTTAAGGGGGCTTTCCCACGACCATCCGGCCTCTTACAAGGATGTAGACTCAGAGAAGTAAAGAGGGTATTGTCTAATTACATCATGGTTACAACTCATCCTAAGTTGAATTACATAGCTTTCTTCAAAACAATAGAGTGTTTACAGGGTTTGATGTGCATACGCCTGTATATGCCTGTATCCACCAAACATAGCTAGGTTTGCCATCATGCATCTTCGTGTTTGTACAATTAGCATTCCTTAATCATCCCTAACTAGATCCATTAGGTTTGTTCTCCTTTTGTATACTGCATGCCCAATTAGTATTCCATTGGCTAGCATGAGCATGTTCTTGAGTTAAAGACTGCAGAGTATTTCTAAAGTTTTCAATTTCAAGTTTGTTTGCAAATACGGGATGCGGGAGATAGGGGATAACTTCGCGAAATTGAGCTCCGTGTTGTTTGAACCGAAAACTCTACAAGCTTCCATGGAGATGCCCCATCGATGGCAAAGGATTGTAAAAACCTGGGAATCGACAAAATGGGGATTGAACGTAAAAAGTTGGCATTTCCGAGAGACAATAACCATCACATGCCTATGGCAAAAACTCGTTTGTATTTTCTAAATAAACTTGGCTGGTAGATAATTAATGAAAGTAGGAATTAATGTTGATAAATGAATGAACCTGAAAATTACCAACTAGGAGTTAAAAAGGAATCTCGAGAGGTGATAGGGATAGCCCATTGCAAAACATAGATTTAACTAAGAGTTTTGAAGATTGTCTGGAAATGACCGGGAACCAAGATGGATCTTCTTGGGGTCAATTTGATTGAAAGGCCGGTCCATTGAGAGGATTCTCTTGGGGAACTTGTCGGAGATTGGCCCTTTTCGGCTAGGGCAGTGTAATCGGCAAGTTGTTATACCTAGGTCATTCATGCCCGAGGGATAAGGGATGAATGTGTTTGTTTTATTTTTGCGCGGCCGGGTGAAGTACCCGCGGTATCTTATTGGAAATCGGCCATAATCCGGGTATGGCCTGATGCCAATGGTTGGATGAGACAGTTATACTCAGGGAGGATGATGTGAATTTAATTAAGGAAATTTGTTCGACTTGGTTTCTTAAAAAGGAACTGGAAAGGCTAGGAATATAGGGGTGCTCATGTGCATCTGTCACCAGATGGTGCTATACCTCTCGAAATTAAATGCTTAGGAAGGAATGATTAAATTACTTGATGAGCCTTTCCCAAACACTCAGCTCTGGGAATATTGTGAATGTGTTGCCATTTGGATGGCTGTAACCGATTATCTTGGCCTGAATGGGGAGGCAAGATGAATTGGTTGAAACTAAATGTGTTGCATGATTAGTAATAAAACTAGTTACAAGCTAATTATAGCAAATAAAGGAAAGAAAATGAATTAAAAGTTTCTAAATAAATATATGGTGGGAACAACCAGATGAATTTCCTTGAATGAGGGTATGCAACAGATTGCATGCTGCTTGTTTGCTGATGTCTGATAGACTGTTGTCTTCCTGATTTCGTAGTAGTTAAGTACTACCTCGGGAAGGGATTTTCATGAAATGGTTCGGTTGGTGGGCGGATCCGGAGGGTCAGATGGCCGGATGTTGATTTAAAACTTTTATGTTAAATGCTAGGACTACGTGGAATAAAAATGGGTAATCGGGGACGAGCGAGACCGGGTAGGATTGCAACATCCCTCTTCTTAGGGGAAAGTGATCACTGTCGTGCCTGCTTGTCAGGAAAAAGGGGTTATCACCATGAACCAAGGGAGAACAAGAAAGCAAGAGCAGATCCTCAATTTAAAGATAAAGAGAATCAAGACTACGGACCACGATTTTGGGTGCGGAAAGCTATCGAGGACAGATTGATTATGAGAAGCGGATAGAATCATTGAATGAAGGGATGTACCCCCTTGGGTTGGCAATCGAGATAGGCCGGAGTCCTGTCTGAGTGTCGGTCTCAAGTGGGAGGGATACCTGCAGATAGATCTACATCATTCCCTGGAACGGTCTGGAGGACTGAGGGAGCTGAGTAGGGTCGAGTCTGGGTATGGCCCTCACAAGTGGTATCAGAGCCAAGTTTTGAATCTTGGACCTTGGAATTTAGAATTTTGGATTTAAGATTAATGCATGAGGGAAAAACAACTCAGTCTAGCACCCAAATTTCAATAATATATTACAAGATCAAGTCTTGATGTTCCAATAAATCATTCAAAAATTTTCAAGATGGCTTGGGATCTGCCAGAATAACTTCAGTGGATTATGTACGAGAGGATGGAAACTGCGACGCTAGAGCGAAGGCTCGCTATGCTGGAACATTTTAGGAAGCTCATAAATGAGAGATTTATGAAGGTTGGAATTTATCAAGATTGGAAGATTGCATGGAATGGCAAGGATGGCATTTTTTTACGTCATGAGTACTTATGGAAAATTGAGTACTTATCCACTGAATTGAAGAAGTCTTGTTGAGCACAAGAGTTGGGGATTTTTCAAAGTTTTCTATTGTTAGGACTTTATGAGAATTCAAGATTACTGTAAATCGTACCAAGATAATATTGAGACAGAAGTTTTTTTTTTTTTAATCAAGTTAAGAATTGGACTGCCATATTGCAAGTCATAAGAAAGAAACTTAAGAGTGCAAGTGATGACCAAGTGTTTTTTTTTTTAAGTCCGACCAAAAGAAATTCCTTAAAGATGGGAAAGTGTAAGAGATAAGCTCACAAATTCTGCGAATCATTCAAAGACTTGAGAAGAATAGGAAAGCAAACGTATGAGTTAACCAAGAACTTTAAAGTGGGAATCTTTACTCAAGACTATTGTAGACGAAAAACCATTTTGCAGAATTTAAAAGTACACGGTAAAGAGAAGTCATTAAAAACTCATTGGCAATTGAAGAAGAGAGACTGACATTTGAAGAAAAGGAAATACTGACAATACTCAATTTTTTCAAAAAGGGTTATTTCTTCAATTTAAGCCAAAAAGGATTATAAGGGAGGCTGGAAGTAACTACAAAGAGAGACAAGAAAGTTTACAACTCATGAAGATCCTCTAATATATGGTCACATAACCAAGTATCACAAGCGCCATACATGTTAGGATGCTCATCCTCTAGAATAGTTCTACGAGAAATAGCTTGAGCAATTTCTCGGGTATGAGCTGAGAAAAGAAAAGGACCTCTAAGAGGAGGACTCCATATGGTATCGAGACAAATTTTGGAATGGGGGATAAACTGCACAAGCAAGAACAACCTTGCGGAGAACCCAGGATCTCGTGTCCTTTTGACGCAATAGTATCGAGGGGCCAAGTCCTAGAGCCTGTGTAACCATAGAAAGTCGGATATTGTTGCGGAAATGGTCTCTACCCCAGAGAGTCACTCTTTTGAGATGTCGCCATGTCTTCCATATCGTTTGGCCGACACAAGAATTTGGTTGAGGAAAGAGGAGATCTTTGTATTGCTCTAAGAACTATCTTTTAACTGCTTCATCTGCACTCTGCAAGTGAGAGATGCATACAGGAAGAACCAAGTCTTCTTGCCAAGACGCCATTAGATAAGAAAATGACTAAGTTACAAGAGAGTGAAGATCGCAAAAAATAAGAGGATAACAAGTGCTGATAAAGAAGGGATTACCTGTAGCTTATAAAGAGAAAGTAGTGTATCGAGGAAGCCACAAACACGATGGCTTATTCAAGAGGATAGCTTATAAAGAAAGATTTCCCATGACTCCAATATTATATTAGGAGATTTTTGGGGGATGAAGAAGTGTAAGAGAGAAGTCAAGTTGAAAGCGTTAACAAGAAGTTAATTCGCGAGACGTATCCAAGAAGCTTCATCAATTACGTATTTTATTTGAGTTGAGGACAGCTCTTTTCTTTTTTTTATGTTGGGGACAGATGGTGCCTTCAATAGACTCAAAGACCTCTTGACCAGCAGTCCTGTCCTCATCAACCATGACTAATTCACTCCTTAGCTCTTCTTTACCCGAGGGAGTTCAACAAGAAATTTAGGTAGACCCCTATTTTAGACCTCTTCTGCAAGAGATTCAAGCTCAGAACCCGAGGGAACACTTAACTGACTATACCTTAGCTTATGGTCTTCTTTACTACCTAGAAAGCTTCACGTCCCTAGATATTCCTTAGATAAAGTGGGAATGTCTGAGTATAGACTTTGTCACTGGTCTTCCAAAGACAACTGGAAACTATGATTTTATTTTTGTCGTAGTAGATAATCTCATGAAGGTGGCTCATCTAATTCCAGTCAAGCAGACAACCACCGCCATTGACATAGCCCAAGTCTTCGTCAAAGAGGTAGTAAGATTACATGGAATCCTTGCAAGAATCATTAGTGATCGGGATGCCAAATTTACTTCTAAAGTTTTGGCAAGCCATGTACCCAATTGAACCTCAGCTCAGCATATCATATGGAGACTGATGGCCAAACCGAGCGAGTGAATCAATTCATTGAAGATATGCTTCGAGCATACTGCAATCAAAAGCCCCGCAATGGATCAAGCTTCTTTCCCTATTTGATTTTGCTTATAACTCTTCTCACCATCGCAGCCTCGAAATGTCACCCTTTAAAGCCCTGTATGGTCAGAAATGTTTAGTCCCTATTCGATTAGCCGACCCAACTCTTCATGATCCTGCCGCTAAGTCTATCCTGGAAGAGATGGATCATCAACTTCTAGTCATTAGAGACAACCTAAAGAGAGCTAGTGATAGGCAAAAGAGCTACGCTGATCTTCACTGCTCCCCTAGAAGCTTTAGCAAAGACGAACAAGTTTTCCTCAGAATCAAACCCAAATGCAACTCCTTAAAGCTAGGGAAATTCCGTAAGCTTGCATTCAGATATTGTGGACCTTTTGGAATCAAATCAATGTCTCCCTTTTGTCCAAACCCTTGATCATCTTTTTGGTTGGTTGGAACAACTTATAATTATTCTTCAAGATATTGAGGACACTTTTGAAGTAATTTTTATGCGGATGTAATCAATCATCATATTTATGGAATTCAAGCATCTCTAGTCAGTCAATTCTTTTGAGATTCAAATCGGCTATGTTGTTTTATAAGTCTAGTTGTTATGATACGTGAAATATCTGATTACCAAGTGAAAAATGAGACAGTAAGCTATAGACATAAGAGAAATAAGGAAGGAGAAAATAAATTGGGTACGCAAGGAAGGAGATATTGCAAGGTTAATTGAAAGATCAATATGGAATCCTTTAACTATCAAGAACATGGTATAAGTTAGAGGATATCAATAGTGAAATGAGTCAACACTCAAAATAAAAAAAGTTAAAGTTTAGATAAGAATGGTAAGATTTTTACAAAGCGTATTGAGGCTAGATAGAGAGCAAAGTGAAGAATTGATCATCAGACCTAACAAGAGAAACACAATCAGGTCACACCAAAGGAAAAAAATACCTAGTTAAGTAAGATCACACTCAATAATTAAAGTAACCCTGAGTCATTAAGATTTGTTTATGATTAAGACTTTTGAGTCAGCGCTAAAAAAATAATAATTAAAAAAAAATACAAGAGAAGGATATATCTAAGGTCCATACCAATTCTGTGTCCTTTAACCTAAATACCCTAAAGTTACTGACCATCTCCGATCATAAGTTGACCAAAGATTGAGTCTGTCTACTGTCTAAAGCGTGTCCCGAGCTGAGGACAGCTCTTTCTTTTTGTTGGGGAGTTTGTAAGGTCCCTCCCTAAACCCTAGAGCCATTCAAAAAAAATTTCGGCCTAGAAAATAATTTAAAAAAAGTAAGACCGACAAAGAAGTTATACGGACAACGAGACTTTACTCCATAATGAAAAGACAAGGATATTTCAGATAAGAAATTACGTCATCCCTATATTTTTCCTTTAAGATTAAGATTATTTTATACTTCTTGTCAAAAGCCGCGTGGGAACTGATCTAAATCGAAAACCAGGAGAAAAAGAGACTAACTTAATTAAAAGGTAAAGTTAAGAGATAAGAACTAAGAAGAAAATTGGGGTCCAATAGCATATGAGAAAAGAAATGGGGTCCAATAGGAATTGAGAAGAGAATTACACACACCTTTTTTCTATATAAGCACCCCCCACCTTTGTATTTTTAGATACACATATTGCTAAGTTACTTGCATACTTGCCATGCTCAAGACTATACTTAAGAAACTCAAGGTTTCCATTAAACCTTACTCTTGCTCTCTCTCTCTCTTGAAGGCCAAACCCTCAACTCTCTTCCTTTCTTGAAGGCCAAAACCCTTGAGGGTTTTGTGAAGAAGCTCCTCTCTCCTTCCTCTTCACCATAAATCCCTTCCTTTCTCCTTGAGCCTCACATCTCTTCAAAAAGGACCTCAACCCCACGTCCCTCTTGCTTAGAGGAGGTAATCTTCAGTTCTAGTAGGTTTAATTAAATGTGTTTTAATACTAGAACGGTTTATGTGCATCATTTTAGTTTTAAGCTTTAATGGAAACCTTGCAATTAGGGTAACTGATAAGAGTATCTATGCATCATAAAGCTAAGATTCAAAGATAGATTTGCATTCGTAAGCTAAGCTTTAATGGTAACTTTGCACTTAGATGTAAGCTTTAGTGATTACCTTGCACTTTTAGGTTTTAAGCTTTAATGGAAACCTTGCAATTATGGTTAAGTGATAAGAGTATCTATGCATCATAAAGTTAAGCTTCAAAGGTAGATTTGCATTCGTAAGCTAAGCTTTAATGGTAACTTTGCTCTTAGATGTAAGCTTTAGCGATTACCTTGCATTTTTAGGTTTTAAGCTTTAATAAAAACCTTGCAATTAGGGTAAGTGATAAGAGTATCTATGCATCATAAAGCTAAGCTTCAAAGGTAGATTTGCATTCGTAAGCTAAGCTTTAATTGTAACTTTGCTCTTAGATGTAAGCTTTAGCGATTACCTTGCATTTTTAAGTTTTAAGCTTTAATGGAAACCTTGCAATTAGGGTAAGTGATAAGAGGATCTATGCATTATAAAGCTAAGCTTCAAAGGTAGATTTGCATTCGTAAGCTAAGCTTTAATGGTAACTTTGCTCTTAGATGTAAGCTTTAGCGATTACCTTGCATTTCTAGGTTTTAAGCTTTAATGGAAACCTTGCAATTAGGGTAAGTGATAAGAGTACCTACGCATCATAACGTTAAGCTTCAAAGGTAGATTTGCACTCGTAAGCTAAGCTTTAATGGTAACTTTGCACTTAGATGTAAGCTTTAGTGATTACCTTGCATTTTTAGGTTTTAAGCTTTAATGGAAACCTTGCAATTAGGGTTAAGTGATAAGAGTATTTACGCATCATAAAGTTAAGCTTCAAAGGTAGATTTGCACTCGTAAGCTAAGCTTAAATGGTAAATTTGCACTTAGAAGTAAGATTTAGTGATTACCTTGCATTTTTAGGTTTTATGCTTTAATGGAAACCTCACAATTAGGGTCAAGTGATAAGAGCATCTATGAATCATAAAGTTAAGCTCCAAAGGTAGATTTGCTCTCATAAGCTAAGCATTAATGGTAACTTTGCACTTAGATGTAAGCTTTAGTGACTACCTTGTATTTTAGGTTTAAGCTTTAATGGAAAGCTCGAAAACTCATAAATTATAGGATGACCTTCTAGCTTCCTAAAATGGAAAGATAGGTACCATAAGAAAAAAGCAGTTGTCTAAACTCGATAGAAGTAGTTCAATTTTTGGTATTGAAGAGTATTTCTAAAGTTTTCAATTTCAAGTTTATTTGCAAATACGGGATGGGGGAGATAGGGGATAACTTCGCGAAATTGAGCTCCGTGTTGTTTGAACCGAAAACTCTACATACATCCATGGAGATGCCCCATGGATGGCAAACGATTGTAAAAACCTGGGAATCGACAAAATGGGGATTGAAATGTAAAAAGTTGGCATTTCCGAAGAGACATTAACCATCACATACCTATGGCAAAAACTCGTTCGATTTTCTAAATAAACTTGGTTGGTAGATAATTAATGAAAGTAGAAATCAATGTTGATAAATGAATGAACCTGAAAATTACCAACTAGGAGTTAAAAAGGAATCTCGAGAGGTGATAAGGATAGCCCATTGCAAAACATAGATTTAACTAAGAGTTTTGAAGATTGTCTGGAAATGACCGGAAACCAAGATGGATCTTCTTGGGGTCAATTTGATTGAAAGGCCGGCCCATTGAGAGGATTCTCTTGGGGAACTTGTCGGAGATTGGCCCTTTTCGACTAGGGCAGTGTAACCGGCAAGTTGTTATACCTAGGTCATTCATGCCCGAGGGATAAGGGATGAATGTGTTTGTTTTATTTTTGCGCAGCCGGGTGAAGTACCCGCGGTATCTTATTGGAAATCGGCCATAATCCGGGTATGGCCTGATGCCAATGGTTGGATGAGACGGTTATACTCAGGGAGGATGATGTGAATTTAATTAAGGAAATTTGTTCGACTTGGTTGCTTAAAAAGGAACTGGAAAGGGTAGGAATATAGCGGCGATCATGTGCATCTGTCACCAGATGGTGCTATACCTCTCGAAATAAAATGCTTAGGAAGGAATGATTAAATTACTTGATGAGCCTTTCCCAAACACTTAATTCTGGGAATATTGTGAAGGTGTTTCCATTTTGACGGCTGTAACCGATTATCTTGGCCTGAATGGGGAGGCAAGATGAATTGGTTGAAACTAAATGTGTTGCATGATTAGTAATAAAACTAGTTACAAGCTAATTATAGCAAATAAAGGAAAGAAAATGAATTAAAAGTTTCTAAATAAAGATCTGGTGGGAACAACCAGATGAATGTCCCTGAACGAGGGTATGCAACAGATTGCATGCTGCTTGTTTGCTGATGTCTGATAGACTGTTGTCTTCCTGATTTCGTAGTAGTTAAGTACTACCTCGGGAAGGGATTTTCATGAAATGGTTCGGTTGGTGGGCGGATCCGGAGGGTCAGATGGCCGGATGTTGATTTAAAACTTTTATGTTAAACGCTACGACTACGTGGGATAAAAATAGGTAATCGGGGACGAGCGAGACCGGGTAGGATTACAAGATCCCTCTTCTTAGGGGAAAGTGATCACTGTCGTGCCTGCTTGTCAGGAAAAAGGGGTTATCACCATGAACCAAGGGAGAACAAGAAAGCAAGAGCATATCCTCAATTTAAAGATAAAGAGAATCAAGACTACGGACCACGATTTTGGGTGCGGAAAGCTATCGAGGACAGATTGATTATGAGAAGCGGATAGAATCATTGAATGAAGGGATGTACCCCCTTGGGTTGGCAATCGAGATAGGCCGGAGTCCTGTCTGAGTGTCGGTCTCAAGTGGGAGGGATACCTGCAGATAGATCTACATCATTCCCTGGAACGGTCTGGAGGACTGAGGGAGCTGAGTAGGGTCGAATCTGGGTATGGCCCTCACAAGTGGTATCAGAGCCAAGTTTTGAATCTTGGACCTTGGAATTTAGAATTTTGGAGTTCTGTCTGGGTTGGCATTCGAGATAGACCGGAGTCCTGTCTGAGTGTCAGTCCCAAGTGGGAGGGATACCTGCAGATAGATCTACGTCACTCCCTGGAACGGTCTGGAGGATTGAGGGAGGTGAGTAGGGTCGAGTCAAGGTATGGCCCTCACATTGGGTACAAGGTTATTCCTAGTCCTCTTTGATTTTCGAACCATTTCAATTTCCCAATGGAGACTGAATCCAACCGCATAACTGAAAAAGACTCTTTGTGCAAAGTCACTCGGGAGTTTACATACACAATTAAGAAGATCCATCTAAAACCAACAATGAGAGAGAGAAAACTTAGTACACACGTGAACCAAAACTGAGTCTACACTTCTTTTATTCATCCAAACTTGATTTTTATGACCTTGTTACAATATTATGGGTGTCTTGGAGTTAATTCTCTAAATATTCTTTTAACTCTCATAACAGGGTATTCTCTCAGATCTCCCATGTGACAATGTGGTCTGTAGTTATCTTCCAACTTTTCTTTTCTTATGATAGCTACAAGAGCTTCAAACTTCTTGGCGACTTCAACAATTTTTAACATTTGGGACGCAGCGCCAAGTAGTAGAACATGTCTTCTAGACCTAACCCTATTCTGATTTGAAGTAGTCTGAGGTTGGCAAACCAATCTCTTGGACTGTCATCAATATACATGAAGAATTGACGGAAAGGTTCTTGGTGACGAGTAAGGTAACTACGGTGAACACTCTTCCAACAAGTTGTGCTCCCTGGTATGCCAAAGACTTTGGTCTCAATTTCTAATTAAAAGAGTTCTCGTTCATCCCTGCACAACCAATTCGCCATATTGTTGAATTCTATGGCCAAAAACCTCATTTCCCTGGGTAAAGCATTCAAACGTCACTCTGGGAGCCATTTGTTACTACAAAAACAAACATTCAAAGGTATTACAATGACGTTGTTTGAACACTCCAAGCATGACTCAAATCAACAATGCCACTCAAGAAGACAAGTCAAACGAGTACCACCAACCAATGTCACTTATAGATGCATCATGAATACAATGTCCTTTTTCAAATAGCATACATGAATACGTGCATGATGCATAACTAACCCAACTAGTATCAGGATTTAGGCTATCCCCATAACCTTAAGCATTGGCTCTGATACCAGGTGAGATGTACCCCTCCCTAGGGGTGTATGCATAAAATATACAATTTACCTTTTATACAATTTTCAATATACATCAGAGTTGCGGAAGCATTTGCATAGGGGAGGAGTTATCAGTGCCCGACCAAGCATGGAGTTTAGGCCATGAGCCGAACTGCATCCAGAGGTACCTAGTTACTAGTGCTACCCCTAAATGGGTGTTATGAATGAGAACGTACTCAAGAAAGATATAACATTGTGGAGGGTGATTATATGTGTACACCACGTAGCGGGAAGAGAGAGAGAGAGAGAAAGAATATAGTGGAGGGTGAAATAGAGTGCACAGAGACATGCGAAGATGACAACAAGGAATCTTTAAATACCCATTTAAATGGAACCGGCAACCATGTATTAATGCAATGACAAAATCTGGGTATACCATAACATCAAAAAGTTTAACAAAACAACTAGCGAAGCACCACACCCTGTGTAGGGATCGACTGGTCCACCCATCCACGTCCGCTCTGCTAAGGACATAAATAATTTCACTTTGCCGGTGAGGCCAGACATAAGCTGAGGCCGCTTCGCCTCCCTCCATGAACGCGAGCTCTGAAAGGATCCCAAGTACCAGCAGGTGGTAGGGTATCAACACCAACCATATCAGTTTAGGCACCATGCCTCTTCGATGCCCAACACCGAATGTTGTGGCAAAGCCAAGGCAAAATCCCCGATACGTTAGCCGTGTAGGTCATTCAACCCCCGACGCACTAATCGTGTAGATGAGCCTAACATAAAGAAGAAGACCTAGGCAACACCCCCGATCCAGCAAAGCCTCATGTCAATGATCCTTTAGTCTAAGGCGAAGCGATGTAGGTGATCCTAGTCTTGTAGTGACGCTGCCATGAAAAACATAACATATGAGTCCAATCACAGTAGCACTTTCCATATGCACAAAAAAATCTTTTCCAAGCAGTTAGACTGTACAGGGTCTCTACCCTTACACGTCTACCATAAACCAACCAAATCACTTCATGATCCAATCCCAAAAGCATAAATCATAATCCAATCACATTACACAAGCGAGCACTCCACCCAACTTGGGCGAGGCACGACCAATCCTGCATAACCACTTTAGAACATAAGATGACTGCAAAAATTTAGGCAGCATAACTAAGTCCAGAAAAAAAACCATGAGCCACACTGGCTTACACCATAGAATATCAACCATAATCCATAAGGGAATCTTAACCCTTGACCAAGAATCATAATCACACCGAACCAACTCCCACACTTGGAGTTTGACACATCCTCTGCAAATCAATCGGAGTCCACACACATGTGACCCTTAAGGCATCATTCTTTCATGCATAAAAAGAGTTTGACCAGCAACCAATCATGATATAAAAATCCAATTTTGACAACATCCAACCATGCAAAGTTGATGCATCACATCTGCACTTCACCTCCCTAGCACTTAGAGTTAGTTTTGACCTAGGAAGGTGGAAAGCAATCACAACCATGCATATGAGGCATCCATATCAATCCATGAGTTCCCGTATATCATATGATAACATTTCATCACTGTAAATATGATGCAAAACAGCTCCGACCTTTAGGTCAACCATAAACCATAACTTCACACATATGCAAAAAACAAATTTTTGGCAATTTTGGGAGTATGCAAAACATGAATTTGAAAGTATTTGGACTCAAACCAATGCATCAAGATCATATCCATAATATAGACTATCAGTCTATCACATCACTTCACCCATATGGTACTCACACAACGAACCGTAATCCCAAAAGAAAGCCACTTTCTTCATATCTGCATATGCGGTTCGGGATGTTCAACCATACACTCTCACATGAGTTTATGGCCATTTAATAATTGAAATCAACTCACCAAAACAAACCATAAAACATATTAAAACAACTCGGTTAACTCACGACATCATATGGTACCACCTCTTAGTAGCACCCCTACGCATGTAGGTAAAACCGTTTATAGAGTGATTAATAACTCGCATTCCCAAAGTAATAACGGAGACCTAAATTTATTTATCATCAAGTTTCATCAATATTTTCAATTGGTTAAGTGGGTTTGTCCATCAGATGAATCTATATAGTGATTCTCCAAGGAGCTTGGAGTTGAAAATTTTAGTTTAGTGGGCAGCAAATTGTTTTTGGACCATATCTCTTAGCTTGTGCATTTTTTCACATGACACCAAAGAGAGAAATTGTTCTAAATGATGTTTTTTATCTCTGGTTTAATGGGTTCAGGCTGATTCATAACGGTCTGTTATTTATGGCCAAAATAGTGTTCTTACAATCTATATGACGTGAAACAAAAAGCGATTTTTATGCACGCACGTGACCATAAACGCATCATGTGCATAAATCAACGTGTTAAACATGATGAAATAATCATGGAGAACTTCGTATGTGCTCGTTTGATCCTTACATGCCCTCGTATGCGAAAAACAATCACCGAGAGGGTGACTACTTAGAAAAACGACATAGAGAGAGAGAGAGAGAGAGAGAGAGATGATGGCTATGGAGTTTAGAGCTTCTCACTGTGCTTTAGGAATTGATTAGGGGCTGTAGAAAGGTGTCTTGCTTTGCCACAAGAGAGCGGTGATGAGAGCTACGTAGAGGTATCCACCATGAAAGCTTCCGGAGGGCACGTACACTGTGAAACGAGAGAGAAGATAATAAGCAACTAGAGAGAGGGTGTCCTGAGAGAGAGAGAGAGAGAGAAGAGCTTATGGAGATGGTGATGAAGAGCTTGCACCACTCCGTAAATAGATATGTATAGCCTTGCGGTAGTAGACGCAACAGACGACACTGAAAACGGAGCATTAACCGGCAAGTTATAGGCAAGTGCAGCAGGCTGGAGTGTGCCCCAAGCAGAAAGATGGCGCTACCTCTCAGCCTGGAATAGTCCCTAGCTTTTGGGGAAAAGCTCCAATCTTTCCTGAAAACAAGCCTTTGCTTTTGGTGGTCAACTCTCCCACTTACCATTCAATTTTTACATCAAAATTGACCATTCGAGTAGTATCTAGCCAACTAATGGAAACCGTAGCTAAACTATGCCACACTGTAATCTTCCGCCATAATTATGACCTTACCGTACTGCCCCGACGTATTTACGGTACCGCTTTTTATAAAAATATTTTTCATAAAAATCTCGTCTGTTTTTGCTCCGGGTGATCATTTTTAAATCCGACGGAGATTAAACTTAATATTTTTTTATGTTTAGGTCATCATAAAAAGCACATTGCTTTTCAAAAATGCCAAAAAGCACAAAAAGCTAAAAATAGCGTAAAAAGCAAAAAAAAAAAATCTAAAATTGAACCACAAGTTCCCCTCATCCATTGGAATAAGAAAGCAGACTCCCTTTTCACTAAAAAGCACTAATCACGAAAAGCTAAAAATAGAGTGAAAAGCACTCAAAAAGCAGATTTTTACAAAATTGAACCATAGCGTCCCCGAAACACGTAGATTCAGGATCCGACCTTGTTTTTTGCAAAAAAACACCTAAAAGCACAAAAAGCATGAAAAAGCTAAAAATAGCGGAGTTTTCCAAAACTGAACCAAACATTTGTCTAACCTACTGGAACATGGAAACGACCTTGTTTTTTACTTTAGAACCTTCCAATACTGTCAATCAAGCATCTTAAGTAGAAAAATTTGGCAAATAGATATTGAAAGCTATTTTTCTTATGTTTAGAAGAGACCCAAAAATTGGGGATCTTACACAACTTTTGTCTTTTTTTTAAAAAAAAAATAGTAGGAGTTTCATGCCAAGGGCATAGCCCGGTGGTCAAGGATCAGGCCTAAGGGGCCGACTACTAGTGTGGAAAGGGAATGAGGCCCAGGGGGCTATTTAAAGGGAGGTTGGGAGGACCATTCTAGGTAGTCCCACCACCAGGGGCTTACACTGGTATCAGAGCAAGGGCTATTTTGGGCATGAGGGTGTGGAGCCACCCACCTTTTTCTTGCATGCTCATGCAAACTAGGGGGTCGAGGAGATTGGAGGTGGGCATGGCTGCTTAGGCGGGGAAGAAGTTGAGGAGGACAAGGGCGTGTGCAGAGCCTCTTGAGGCAGGGGGAGACGGATTCTCAACGACCGCCAAAGACCGCAAGGGCGGTCTTGAACGAAGCGCAAGGTCGAGCCTGACGTTCACGTCATAGGGCCGCGCCCTGACGGCGTCACATAGCGAGCACTAACGTTGTCCTCTCCCTGTGCAGTCTCTCAATCGGCCGCCATCGATGAAGATCAAGAGGATACACACTTGGGCCACCTAAAGGTTCATTTTTTAAAACCCTTGACGCTATCAAGGGTGCCCACCCCTGGTTTGTATAACTTATTAGTTATTCTTCAAAGCAAGCTTGGAACTTGACCCCGGCAAAGTTCCGCATCTTGACACACCTTCGACAAACCACCAGTCGCTGAAATTGCAGAACTTTGGTGAATACTGATCATGCGGTTTTCCACAAAGTTCCAATTGTATAGTCTTTAAGGGGTAATATTTAAGGCTTGAACAACAGTTTTGTTTAAAGGGAAACTTGTCTGAGCACATGCTGATTGTAACGGCCTGGTAACTGGACAACCACAGATTCAAGAACATCTTGGGATTTGGGTTCTTTTCCTAGTTCAAGCACGACTTGATTTTGAAGGCAAATTTACATCTTTCAATTAAGGTTACGATCTAATTAGCATGGCTAATTATTGGAGACAAAGATACATCGTACGGCTATGAGATTTTTGATATCCAGGTATTCTTCCCTTTATTTGCTAGCACCACAGCAAGCAGAAATGGATTCTTCGTTCGATTTTCTGGATACGGAACTTTTCGAGAATCATCTTATTGACTTTGAACTTCCTTCCTAAGCCTCTACTCCTCCTCCTCAGAGTGTGCTTGACATTTTGGAGGACACTAGTAATCTCATCGATGATAAAGAATACGTCACAAGACGTGACTTTCAAAAGTTTGAAGAACGATTTCAAAAATTGGCGATTCGATCCAATTGCTTGCTACAAAGGTGGATCATCTTATGAAGCTAATCATCTCGTGCATCCACACGTTACAGTCTCTACACCTACGGCAGTCACCGAACCAATCTCCACCAAGGTGGCAAAGTGAAGATTTTGCACAGTCGACTTTCAGAAAGCCAAATTGCAAAAGTTATGTTTCAATTGTATGTGATAGCATCAACGGAAACATTGTCCCCAAGTATTGGATTCATAGGTCTTTTTGATCGATTCTGAGACTCCGTAGTCGATCAATTTTCTTGCATGCTCTTTAGTGGTTATCTACCCTTTCAGATAACCCTTTCAGTTATTTGTGTAGGATACAATACCTTGCTTATTATAGCATATTCCGTAAAGATATCATACATGTTACAATGTTGCATTATTTCTTTATGAAATTTCGACACGGTCGATTCCTCTCCACTTGGACACATGTGTGTCAACGGGAGTATAATGGTTTCCAAAGGTTTGGAATATGGTAATGGCAGGTTTTACGTCACAAGAGACTGTATATGGTGCATGCAAAAACATTATCTTCCGTAGCAGATAGGGCTATGATCCAAATTCCAATGACTTTTATTTTGCCAAACTCAACACAACTTGCCACAGTCGGGCAACCAAGATACACAATTTTAAGTTTTCTTTTAAGTTGGCAACGATTGCCTATTTTTCAAAGCAAAGTGCTTTGCCACAATTTACGAGACGCAAGGCTTCTAACTCATGCCATAATCATACCGAAGACTTCACCTCAACGACATCGGCACACAGTTCTGGGCATTCGGCAATATGCGGATATAAGCTCACAATTTACGTATGGCAACGAAAAATTGTGATGTATCCATGCTCAATAGTGCACGGCACTTTAGGTATCGGCTCGATTGGTAGAGACCGTCAACGTCACCAAGGGCTTACACCTCTTCGTGCATGGCATGCCACTGAGATTGACATAATCCTATCTCATTACTATTTATGTTACCTACTCTCTCAAAGACGAGATATTTTACAAGCAAAGTGCCATATATATGCACCCTAATACAGTCATGATCACAGACAAGGTAAGTGGGTCAAGACGTGACTTATGGTACCTCTCTCTATGAGGGCATGGTACAAGTACACTATTGAGATAAGCCAAGCCACAGACATGGTCTACACTGGATCATATGCAAGGGGCATACAACACATTCAAATACGGAGTTTCCTCAGCCCAAAACTCTCTCTCTCTCTCTCTCTCTCTCTCTCTCTCTCTCTCTCTCCCCCCAACGCGGGAAAGGTGAAACTAGGCATGATTTTATTGACATCTTTCTATGTCAATTCGGTAATCTGAAGGTGTATGAGTCAACGAGAAGGGCTAAGCGCCATCTATTGCCACCTCTTTTGGAATGGCTAAGCACCATCTATTTGTAATCCATTAGCGATTGCTTTTAAGATCGAGCAAATCTATTCAGTTGAGTACCCATCAGTTATAATTGACAAGCAAGATTCTTGCCCTTAACGATTTTTGGGGCATTATTTTAACACTACACACTTTAAGCGTGACAGTCAAGTTGAGTTTTTGAACGTCTTAAACTCGTCATGAATTATCTCTACCAAGGTGTATAGATGACGCCAGAGTTTCAGACAGCACGACTGTTCACAAAAACCCAATATTCTAGATTTTTTTTGGGTTTGGCAAAGATCTAGTTGTGACTATGATTCCAACTTCAATGGATCTCCTATTTTATCTATAGCACTAAGAGTGTCTCTATGAGTACAATTTTGGGGGTACAACCCCACTCGTTGTTACTAAATCACTTATTAAGTGTTGATGGTCAATTCTTGGAACCTTCACACTTTTAGCTTCAAAGCAAGAAGTTCACACATTGCCACGGGATTGTAGACAATTATAGCTTCCCATTCTAACTTCCAAAGTAATAAAGGCAAACCCAAGGGGGGTCTATCCACGGACATAGGAAAAGGGCCTACTGCTACTACTAGTTGAGCAGTTTTCCTGCAAATTTTAACTAAGGGGTTTGACAATGTTGTTTTAACCAAGGGGTCTGGATTGCAACGGCAACACCCAAGGTTACATGTGCAATACTACTTGCATTCCACTAATTTTCAATTAGTGTTCTTAGGCCTTTTCAGGCGGGAAATTTCGGCAGGGGCCTTACACTACATATAAGTGAACACTATGAGTAATAACCTCCAGGTACGCATCTGATTTGGTTTTATGTTTTTTTTCCTTTTCCAAATAGGATGTATACACTTCTATGTTTTCATCACAGTTTTGCTCTTCAACGAGATGACAAGGTCAAGTAAGAGCCAAGAAATTTGGGCTATAGTGAGGCTGTAGTGTCCAATATAGGTTTCTATAATTATAGACCCACTTGTAGGGTTTATTTGGCATATGTTGTCACATGGGATGCCACATGGTCTAGGAAATCAAGGAGTTTGGTTTAGCCAGTGTGGACCAAGGCTAATGTCATAGAGTGTTTGCATTTACCTCCATGCATAAGTACATCTCGTCCTTGAAGGATGTTCTTTTTTTTCAGACAACCTTAGTGGAGAATATGAGTCTCTAGGACTGACACTGGTGCCAATATTTCAATTATGTGTCACGACACAGTCCCTAAGTGATGGTCCAATCCATTTTCTAGACCGTTTTAGCACGTCATATTAGGAACAATTTCAGTGGCCAAAAAATGGCGAATAGTCAGAATGACTTGTTAAGGTACAAGTGTTGCTAAACAACATTAACGGGTGTTTTTTTATGCATATAGCAAGGCTATGAGTTGTTAATGAAAAAGTTTCATTGTTTGTACCTAGAAGTGATTAATATTTCACCTTTTCTTATGGTCCAAACGTTTTAGGAAGACTTGCAAATGATTGCAGAAGAAAGAATTTAATTTATTTAAAAATATTTACACTCCTCTTTCAGGTGTGCTAGGAGCATCACATTCACCACCAGTGTTGGCAAGTATGATCATGGATATGCAGGTTCGGATCCATTTTTGCTAAATGCTTGCACACTAGGTGTTATGGGCCCTAGTGTTTAGTAATGACTGATTTGGAGCGGCATGCATATTCATCACATTAGTGCTATGAAGCATTTTGCATTCTCTTTGCAGTATCTTTGTGGGATTCTGTTTGGATTTACCAATCACCAATAGAGGTCATGGCTCGGTTTGGGTGCTTGTGGATCTTTGAAGTTAACCAAGATGGTTATTCATGACATTGTCATTTTCTTAGCAATGTTGTACGTCATTGGGCTCCCCGTTTACCAATCATTTGGAAGACTATCTGTAAACCATGGGGAATCCCAGCCACCTCACTAGTGCCAGTATCCAAGGGAATAGGCAGATTTAAAAAGTTATGCTATTGTCAGTATCCAAGGGGATAGGAAGATTTAAAAAGTTATGCTATTGTCAGTATTCAAGGGGATAGGCGGATTTAAAAAGTTATGCTATTGTCAGTATCCAAGGGGATAAGCAAATTACAATAGTTATGCTACTGTCAATATCCATGGGGATAGGCAGATTAGGCAAATTACAAAGTGTAATCTTGTGCTAAAGGATATGCAAAAGTGCATATGTTAGCATCAAGCAATCCAATTAGTATGCATTTAGTACTCTAGTTGGAATTTGCCTTCTGTACGATAAAGCAAGTTTGCAACTAGGTTTATTCTCGTCAAGTATAATTTTGGTTCTCAACTTTGACCACTAATGGTGGGGTTGTTTACTGATACAAGAAGATAACAAGTCAAGGACTTAAACTTAGCTATTGAGTTACGTCAACAATTTACTTTCATGGAAAGGGAAAGAGGTATTCTTTTGGCTACATCCTAGTTGTGATAACTTGTTTAGCATACTCAAGAGAGTTCTAAAAGGAGTTCATACGATATGTTGTATATGAGACGGTTACACCAAGATGGTTGCAAAGGGACAACAACGTAGACAATCCAGATGTTATTCATGATTTTGTTGAACCTCCCACAAAACAGATGGATCCATGAAGCATGCCACTCTGGCACATATTAGTGTATCACCACTCTTATTTTTTAGGACAAAAATGCTTCTCCAAGGGGGAGTAATGTCATGCCAAGGGCATAGCCGTGTTGTCAAGGATCGGCTGCTAGTGTGGATAGGGAATGAGGCCCAGGGGGCTATTTAAAGGGACCTTGGGGGGATCATTCCAGGCAGTCCCACCAGGGGCCTTACAAGGAGCCCCTACTATGTTTATATTAAAGCTTTGTTGCATTAAAATTAACAAGACAAATTGAATGGCTTACACTTAGATTGTGGAAACAAGGGCAAATGGAAATTCTAGAGACTTTGTCTCTTGCTCATGTCATTTAATACTTATCAGAGATTGTTACTCCCCTCTCATTACGGGGGCCATGCAAGCTAATTGTGCCCCATTCTGCAAAAAATTAGTGGGGCCCCTTGCCTCTCCACCGACTCAATCGTGATGGAAAATTCCCAAGAATCAAGCATTCACTTCGGCTTTCTCTTGCATCTTTTGCATCATATCTTTTTGCTGCTTTATAAGCCTACATACCTCCCAATGTTGTAGCATGCCTATAGACATTAGCCGGCAAGATTACACGTGTGCAAGAGCATTCAATTGTTCATCCTGTGTGTGTGTGTGTGTGTGTGTGTGTGTGTGTGTGTGTGTGTGTGTGTGTGTGTGTGTGTGTGTGTGTGTGTGTGTGCATGTGTGTGTGTGTGTGTGTGTGTGTGTGTGTGTTGGGAAGAGAACTCGTTGTTTCTTCATGTGTATTCTCTCTAGTTGAGGTCTTGTGTCCATGTATATACCCCACAATTACCATATTATAGTAGTGATGTGTGTGGACACACTTAGGATCATCGAGGTACTTTTTTCCCTTATTACTCAAGGGTTTTTCCCCTTAGCTAGTATACATATGTCCATTACTCTAGCGCAAGCCTTAACTTTGTATTAGCATGCTAACTCTCCTTCATCTTCTATCTTCGTGTGCATTCATGTAGCTATATTTTCAACAATTGGTATCAGAGTAGGCTTTGATATCTAGAGCAATGTTTCCATCACCCTCTTGGTTCACATTCTCAGATTGAGGTCATTTTTGGTGAGCGTTTATAGGGAAACATATTGTTCACAAGTGCTCATTGAACTTCATATCATCAAAATTTTGGTTCGGGCTCATTTTGATTCCCATTTCCACTATTGGTAGTATTACGCGGGCACTTTTGTCCTTTTGTATAGGTTTTCTGACATTGTAAATTTTTGCATAGCAGGCACTTTGTAGTCTGTTGTGGATATAGCACATGCTAGTATTGTGTAGTTTTTTCTCCACAATGGAAACTTTTGCATCAAGTGTAATCACCAAAGATGACTAATGTTGCCTCTTGAAGATAAAGTGGATGGGGACATCTACCCACTTTGGGTGTACATGATGCAACATCTCCTTGTTGCAAAGGGTGTTTGGAACATTCTGCATGGTTATGATGTAAGACCAAGTTCTATGGATATTGAGCAAGCATTTGTGGATCCATAGCAGAAGAAGAATACCACTATTGCCACCTCCAATGCTTCTACGATAGTAGGCATGCCCTTACACCACCTACTGCTTCTTCAAACAACAATAGATTAGAGAAGTCTGGCTATAGAGGCAAGAAGAAGATGAAATTTTATTATTGTAATCCCAATGGTGATCTCATCAAGAAATATCCTAAACTTTAGGATAAAGATGTTGATGTTAAGGTGTGTGCTTGAATTTCAAAAGTGTCAACAAATGGGAGTTCATGGGTGACCTCAGTTTTCATAATGGTTGATTGTGAGGTCTTGGGGATGGCACAACTTAGTGTAACATGTTGTCACTTTCAATTGATTAATATGTTAGCTTTGCGCTGATTAATCAATTTAATAGATGATAAGCATTCAAGACATGCAAAAATAAACATGACATAGAGTAGAGGGTTAGATTTTTTGAAGCCAACCCCCTCTCAAAAGGACTTTTCCATGATGATTAGAAAGATTACAAGTACATGCATAGGAAACACTAGTCTATGGAGGTCTTAGTTAATTATCGCTCTTTATGAAGGCTTAGAAATTCACAATTGGATTAGTGGCTATGTTTGCTAGTTCTACACCTTTAAAATTAGCCTCCTTCTTAAAGGCATCTGAGTGCATGAAACGGATATCAATGTGGGGGGGGGGGGGGGAGAGAGAGAGAGAGAGAGAGAGAGAGAGAGAGAAAGAGAGAGAGAGAGGTCACATTTGGAAGAGTTGTAACTAATCATCATTATGCGACTAAAATGAGAAGCTTCTAGGATTAAGAAAATCTCTTGTCTTTGTCATGTCACGATAGACTATTTGAGAGATAAGGGTTGATGTCCCACTTGACGGTCAATGGGTTGCCTACAGGCAGCCATGGGACCATCATACCGATGCCCATCCTCCTCAAATATCACATGTTGAACCTCAACTAGCCGCGGTGGTGCTCTATACATAGAGTCCTCATGAAAAATAAGATCATGGCTGCGTGCAATCTTCCTCTTGATAGGATCCCACAATCTATAACCCATCTCACCAGCGTCACCATATCCCAAGAATATACATCTCTTGCTCTTCGAATCCAATTTGCTGCATTTTGCCTTAGGCACATGTACATATGCTTCATAGCCACACACAAAGATGACCATATGATGGTGACAATCCTGTCCACACCTCTCCAAGAACCTTAAAGTGAAAAGGAACACTAGGTGAAAGATTTATCAAATGCATAGCAGTTACAACTGCTTCAGCCCAAAATGCATGTGATAATCTAGCCATACAAAGCATATGACACGCCTTCTCCTATATAGTCATGTTCATGCGCTCTGCCACACCATTTTGAGGAGGTGTATAGGAAGCACTAAGCTCATGCCATATACCCTTCTTAGCACATAAAGCAGTGAAAGCATGAGACATAAACTCACCCCCATCATCCGTACGTAAGCACCTCAACTTACAACTTGTTTGGGTCTCAACAAGAGCAACCCATCATTTGAATACATCAAACACCATATCCTTATTATGAATGGGGTATGCCCATACCTTCCTGCTAGCATCATTGATGAACGTAACAAAGTACATAGCACCACCAAGAGAAGCATTGGGCATTGGCCCACATACATTACTATGCACTAATGCTAGCTTGTCTAATAGCCTGTGTGGAACAGTTTTCTTATGAGCAGACCGAGTATGTTGACCATAAAGGCAATGCTCACAAAATTCAAAGCCATCAAAATCTGAAACGGGAATGTAATTCGCACGTGCCAACAACTTCATTCCTTTTAGTCACATATTCCCCAAGCACTGATGCCATAAAGAGATAGGAGGTTGCTCAGTGATCCCTACAATGTGATCAGCAACAATAGCAACACAAAAGAATACAACATATTCCTCTTAGCACCATTTTCCATAACAAGGCTACCCTTACGTCCGTCACCAAAAGATGCATTGAATCCAAGTGAATCCAACTGACCCACGCTAATCAAGCTCTTGGCAAGAGCCGGTACATGACGCACACGATGGTAGACAAACGTAGTAGAATTTGGCATGGCTAAATGAATGTTCCCAATGCCATGCATCTGCATAGAATGGCCATCCGCAATCCTGACAATACCCGTGTGTGGCATCATAGTCATGAAACCATGATCTATGAGGCGTAACATGGAATGAAGCACCACTATCAATGACCCATTCCATAGGCATACTCCTCTCATGAGTGAGAAGAAAAGCATCATCAAAAGATGAGGCAAGCAACACATCACCAAGCTCTTCACCGGTAGCACTATTCATAGCAGATACATGATCACCATGAGAGCTACACTCTCCTTGTGTTGCATTCAACTCCTTAATCTTCACATTGGACTTTGGTTTGTCTTTAGGATCATCTTTGTCTTTCTTCTTACCATCCCCATATTCTGTTTTCCACTTATAAAATCCTTTTATAATGAACTTTTTTACCACAATGAAAGAATGCCACATCATTTTTACTTGTGCTTGCACGGGACTTGCTTCTAGATTTACCCCTATTGGACTTATGTTTGTCCATAGTCTTGCCTCTATCAACCATTGCACTAGAAGACTTGCTACTTGCATTATTTTTTTAATTAATCTCCTCCGTGAGAAGACTAGACTCCACATTAGTGCTTGTCAACTCATCCATAGGAACCAAGTTACTTATGGTTGTCTTGAATGTGTCCCATGACTCTGACAAAGTGACAAGTAAGAACATCACTTTTACATTGTCCTCAAATGTAATCTTCTAAGTCAAATGTGCATTCATGGAATCACCTTCCTCTGTTCACAAATCTATGAGCTTCTTGATTCAATACACCTTTGAGGTAGCCGAATGCTTATCATACATGTCACAAATCCATTGCCATAACTCATAAGATCCACCCTGTGCATCTTTCACATTGTAATAAATAGATTTTGATAGGGAAAGTCTAATGGTATACCTGCACATCTCATTAAATTCATCCCAATCATCTCTCTCCATGTTTTTGGGCCTAAGACCGTGTAATTTGAGAGGCCTTGTCTGTTTCTTTTGCACCAAGACATCCCAAATCTAATATTTCCAATACAAAAAGTTGGTCCCATCCAGCTTTTCAATATTGGAAACAATGTCCTCCTTAGTGCCCGTTACAACAAAGATGCAATCAATGAAACTGCAGTCAACTAGAAACCACCACAAAAAAGTAGTGTTGTAAATCCGGCAACACCTACCACTCAATCAAAGAGCAAAAGCATAGAGTAAAGATCAGTCCATGATATGGTCATGTACGTACATAAGCTCCAGAAACTGACGCATACATCTGTGACACCTATAACTCAATCGACCTAGGCAAAGCGTGCCACAAAATGCATCAAAAGTGAGCTATCATAAAGTCATATACATACTCCATGTCTAGCATAACCCTAGTAGAGACATCAGCCGACCAAGCTTACACAAATCCATGAGCGTAAATGGATCCAAAAATAGCGTAACACCAATGCACAAGCTCAATGGAATCCAATCTCTATTGCCAATCAAGTACCTATGCGCTCTGAACCAAAATATGGGAAACAAGATCAAATCCGCTCTATGTGTAAAGAGTACCGAATCTCCACAAAATCATACATAAAGAGTAAGTAATAAAATTTCCATGTCCACAATCATCGATATACATATCATATGATGTAGACATGTAGCAAGAGAAAGAGTACCGAATCTCCACAAAATCATACATAAAGAGTAAGTAATAAAATTTCCATGTCCACAATCATCGATATACATATCATATGATGTAGACATGTAGCAAGAGAACATACATGAACCAACTACCCAAGAGAGAAGATGCTCCCACTCAAATCATAACCATAAACATGGCTATCCCGCAATCAAAATACGTGCTCTCTAACCACATAAGAATCCAGAAAACCTATTTGTGAAGCTCCTTGTAACCTGCACATGAATCTGTACCTATACCTATAGTCAAAGAAGACAATGCCGCCAAACTCCCACTGTATGTGTGTGTATGTTGCCACTCCAAAAAGAGTCTACGCACTCCCAAATGAGCCATGGGCTCTTGTAGGTGGAAGAGACTGCAACTCTGGTACTTGTGATGGCTATGGAAACTATGCAACAACAAAAAACAACCAAAAAAGAGAGCTAAAAAATGCAGATCCTAAATAGCTCAGATGAGGATTATGATGGCACGAACGATTTCAAAAGAGGGTTAAAACCAGAGAACACCTGTCAAGAACACTCTCGCAGTGCTAAATCCACATGTGCCAAGCTCGAAAAGTAATTTGCATTGCAAAAAATGCGTGCACGTGGGGATGCAAAAACGAGAGTGAAACAGCTCAAAAATTTCAGCACTCAAGAATGGTGTTAAGTTCTCAATGCTCTCACAACCAAGCTCTACTTGATGGATCAAAGATCACACACGTAGAGAGCAAGCACGAAGAAGGAGATCAGATTGTGTATGGAGGAGCGGTACTCACACTACAATGTGCAGTAGTGAGTATGATTATTATGAATGGATAAAGAATTGGCTTTACACATGGGTGGTTGGACACGGGTAGCAGGGCACACTGGCCTTTAACCCAAAATAGACACAAAATACTTGCACTATTCAAGAAAGAGAGAGATCAATTTCTTTTTTCTTCCTTTGGAGCCCAGTTTTTCCAACATAAGAATATTTCCCTCACTATGCAATTCTTAAAATTAGATATTATCCTTTCACTTCCAATTTTATAGTAGTTTTACCTTCCACGCACAAGGTGGCCATACCCTGCCTTAATTAATTTATGTGAGGCCATGTGATTCCTTGTGGCTTACTCATAGAGCCTTGTCATGTATAATTACTCTATCATAGAGTCCCAAACCACATTGGCACCTTCTTGTAGCAAGACTTTTATTTGAGTTTTGCTTGTTAGTTTTAACAAGCTATAACTTAGGTTACCCTATGGTACCCATTACCATGATTGTCTATCCCTACTCATGGGAGTAACTTGGGTTACCCTATGGTACCCATTATTGTGATTGTCTATCCCTACTCAGGGGAGTAAGCAACAATATTAGTTCCACATTGGATGATGGCTTTTATTATTCCCTAAGTCAATCCATGACTAAGATTCCATCATGGATACCCAAAGAAGGTAGGATACAAAAATTGAATATAGTAGGAAACCATCAATCTCAAAATTGATTTAACCAACTGTTGCTTTGGTTACAATTTTCTTTCCACTAGCTAGCTCCACTTTCCTTTTCCTAGAAGGCTTCTTGGTTAAACTTAGCTGATATAGACACCTTAGGGAAAGGAATGAGTGAGTGCAAAATTGTCTCGTAAGAGTTACCTGTCTCTTTTAAACTTAGGCTCTAATACCACCTGTAAGATGCCTCCTTGTACCCCATAAGCTGAGGTCATGAAAGTAACTCGCTTGGTAGTCTATCCCCATACATTGAAGGGGTTGTTTATATCATGGTCCATCCTAGACATGAGGGAATAGGAGCTAGTCCTTGTATATGAGTATTCCACCTTGTAGCAATTGTTTAAACCGCTAAAGGAAAGCACCCACGTACTCGCGTCCATCCCACCATCCACTTTTCAATGAGAAGAGGGTAGATGCAAGTCTTCCAAAATATCTGATGGGTTTTCACATATGAAAGATACAATAATGAATTCCTTAGGTGGCTTAGTTTTCTTGTGATTCAAAACATATTCCTTTATCCTATGTAGCACGGCCATTTGAAACAACTTATTTACACCATAAAAGCATATACAAAGGATTCATCAAAACAATATAAGTACAAATCATAAATAATCAATTGGTTGGACTCATTGGGTTTCCCTTAGTGCATCAAGTTATCCCCCTACGGAGGAGTACACTATCCTTGCTGCAAGGGTTCATGGCACGGGGAGGCATCCTCTCACACTCCGCCATGGTTGTCGTGCACCCTAGATAGAAACCTTATTCCTTACTTAGGATTTGGGTCCAATCCTAAGTAGTTACCCCAATGCAATCCCCAAAACAACATTGGTTACCCTATGGGATGAAGATGTGCCCACAGTTACACCAATGCTCTACTCAACATTGGTTACCCCTTCGTGATCCTCATGCCAAGAAGGTTACCCCCATCAATCTTAGGTTATTACAACTTGAAACTAAAAATTATTTAACAATCATTATTACCATTATCTTACACCAAATAAAACACTACAATCCATTGATTTTTGGTCTCACCATGCTAGCGCAAGCATTGTGCCAATCATCCACAACAAATGTAAACAAAATGAAACAACAACCAAGTGAAATTATAGTGATCATGTGGCATGCAATGGTCATTCCAAAATCCCCTTTCATGATGGCTTACATGCATGTTAAGAGGAAGAAGCGACTACTATGAGGGTTTGCAGATCCCTCATTTCTATAGGTTTCAAGAGGAGGAGTTTCCGCTTTGATCATCTCCTTGGCATTGGGCTCACGGTGGGTTCAGGTGCAGATGGTCTGTTTTTCCTTGGGCTTGACCAGAGCCTCATCCTCGCGGCATTGCAAGCCTCTTGGTGGGAGAGTAACTGAGTTAGAGGAATTTTGCTACTATTGAATCGCAAAGTAAGCGAAGATTATAATGATGTGGTGATAATAAGGGGATTATATAGAGAGTTATAGCTTGAGTGGGCTATTAATATTGTATTTAGGGACTAGGGATAAGAGCAGTTTGGGTAGAGAGAGAGAGAGAGAGAGAGAGAGTGGTTGAGTAATCTTGAGATTATGGCACACTTGGCGAGAGAGAGAGAGAGAGAGAGAGAGAGAGAGAGAGAGAGAGAGAGAGAGAGAGAGAGAGAGAGAGGACATGGTGGGCAAAGGTAGTGCAATTCTCATCACTGGAGAGAGCAATAGGGAGAGAATGGTGGTGGAGGAATTTTGCCAATGTTGGGAGCTCCTAACATGGCTTCAACTGCAAGAAGGCAACCCTTTTTTTTAAAAAAAAATGGGTGGACATTTAAGAAATTGTGAATATAGAACCATTCTTTTCTCCACATGTGAGAGAAACATGGGGGAATTGAGAGCCCTTTTCTCCAAATGTGGAAAAGAATGTGAATGTAGAATCATTATTCTGCCCAACATGTGAGTGGAAAAAAGGGGAATTAAGAGCTCTTTTCTCTACGTGTGGAAAACACTCTGAATATGGAATCATTCTTCTCTCCCACATGTGAAAGGAAAATAGAAGGAATTAAGAACTCTTCTATTTACGTGTGGAAAAGAGTGTGAATATAGAATCATTCTTTTTCTCCCACATGTGAGAGAAAAAATGGGGAGAATTAGGTACTCTTTTCTTCACATGTGGAAAAGAGTGTGAATATAAAATCATTCTTTTCTCCCACATTTGAAAGACACAGTGGACTTGAACCAAGTTTAAAGAGAGGTGGAGAGAAAGTAAAGTTGGAGATAGAAAACATGGAATTTGGATTTTGAAACTATTTTAACTGCAAACTTAAGGATGAGGTTTTCAATATCAATTAAACACATAATTGGTGCAAATGGTTGTCAAAATCCAAATTAAAAAGGATCTTCCATTTGCCTTGCAAAAATATAAAAATGTGTGAGTGCACCTTGATATTCTACGTTTTAATTTTGTGAAACAATCCCAAAAGACCGCCGATAAGTTCTAATAGGGTTTGAACACAAGATTAAGATAACCAATCTATCGTACTTGCGTGACTTTTTTTATTTATTATCATTCTTTATTTTATTTTACTATTTTGATTTTAATTATTACTATTATTTTATGGTTTTTTTAAAATATTAAAATGTTTCTCTCAAGAGGGGTTTGTCACATCCTCCCACTCTTAAAGAGATTGAGATGTCTTCATCTTGAAAGTTATTTGGGATAATCATTATACATTTTGTTGTTTATCTTTCTAGGTGACATCTTTAATAGGAAAATTATGCCTTTGGATACGATGTTCTCAAACGATATATCATATTCCTTCCTAAGGGCCTTCTCCTTGGTTTCCAAAATCTTATCTAGAGTAAGTTCCATTGTTCCATGGGAAAGTAGGACCACATCAATACATAGTTAGGGTTGTGGGCACATAGACTTTTTGCAAGTTAACATGGAATATATTGTGTATTTTAAGATGTGGAGAAATTGCAAGCTTGAACGCTTAATCATTGATCCTCTTAATAATAGGATATAGCCCACTATTTAGAACTAAGCTTATTGTACTTCCCTAGAGATAAAGAGGTCCTCTTTGGTCAAATTTGAAGTAAAAGAAGGTCACTTTCCTTGAAGCTCCGCTTAGAACATCGGGTATCTGCATAGAATTTGTTGATCATGTGCAGCCTTGATCTCATTTAGAGGTGTTTTCATTTGTTGCTATGTTTCCTCTAGCATTTGTTCAAATACTTCTACCCTTTGCATGGGATTTGACCATGTCAGCAGAGTGATGCAATCTTGGCCACATAAAGCCTTGAAAGGGGACGTTCCAATGCTTCTATGTAAAGATGAGTTATAAGCAAACTCAATCAAGGGTAAGTAATTCATCCATCGCTTTGGTTCTCTACTACAATAGACCTTGAGGATGTCTTCTATGACTTGATTTACTCTCTTGATTTGATCATTTGTCTCTAGATGGCAAGAGATACATAAATTTAGTTGAGCCTTGATGCCTTCAATGAGAATTGTCCAAAATTTTGAAGTAAATTTGGTGTCTCTATCACTTACTATCCTCTTAGAAATTCCATGAAATTCAAAAAAAAATGTGATGAAGATCCTAGAGATATTGGCCACTAAAAAGTCTTCTTAACAGGGATCAAATGTGCGATTTTTGGTTAGTGGATCCACCATGACCATTAATCTTTTTGAAAAAATATAGGGATGACGTAATTTCTTATCTGGAATATCCTTGTCTTTTCATTTTGGAGTATAGTTTAGTTGTCCACATGACTTCTTTGTCGGTCATGCTTTTTCTAAATTATTTTCTAGGTTGAAAAAATTCTGAATGGCTCTAGGGTTTAGGGAGGGACCTTACAGCTACAAACAGACAGTCACAGGTTTCACAAGTTTTTACAGGCAGTTTCTTTTGTGGGATGCGCTTTAAGCTAGTTTGCTCTCTACTTGTGTATACGGTTATACGCTTTATCCTCGATTGAGCAATTTGTCCCAGTTTATGCTTGCAGATAGCAGATTATGGAGTTGTTTTATGCATATGTGAACATTGGTTTTAATGCGATTAGTCATGGTTTTCATGATTGTGTAGTTTATATTTATACTTCTTCGTCAAAAGCCGCGTGGAAACTGATCTAGATTGAGAACTGGCAGAAAAAGGGACTAACTTGATTGCAAGATAAAGTTAAGAGATGGGAATTGCGAAGAAATTGGGGTTGAATAAGAATTATGAAGACAATTGGGGTCCAATAGGAATTGAGAGGAAATTGGGGTCCAATAAGAATTGAGAAGAGAATTGAAGTCCAATAGGAATTGAGAAGAAATTGGGGTCCAATAAGAATTGAGAAGAAATTTGGGTCCAATAGAAATTGAGAAGAAATTGGGATTCAATAAGAATTTAAAAGAGAATTGGGGTCCAATAGGAATTGAAAAGAAATTGGGGTCCAATAAGAATTGAGAAGAGAATTGGGGTCCAATAGGATTTGAGAAGAGAATTGGGGTCCAATAGGAATTGAGTATTCTACCCACCATTTCCTATATAAGCACCCCCTCTCCTTTGTAATTTGACACATATTGCTAAGCTCCTTGCATACTTGCCATGCTCAAGATTATGCTTAAGTAAATCAAAGTTTCCATTAAACCTTGCTCTTGCTCTCTCCCTCTCTTGAAGGCCAAACCCTTGAGGGTTTTGTGAAGAAGCTCCTCTCTCCTTCCTCTTCATCCTAAATCCCTTTCCTTCTTCCTTGAGCCTCACCTCTCTTCAAGAAGGACTTCAACCCCACTTCCCTCTTGATTAGAGGAGGTAATCTTCACTTCTAGTAGAATTAATTAACCTAAACCATGTGTTTTAATACTAGGAAGATTTATGTGCATCATTTTAGGTTTAAGCTTTAATGGTAACTTTGGAATTAGGGTTAAGTATTAATGGTAGTTATGCATCATTAAGTTAAGCTTCAAAGGTACATTTGCATCCTTAAGCTAAGCTTTAATGGTAGCTTTACACTTAGGTGTAAGCTTTAGTGACTACCTTGTATTTTAAGTTTAAGCTTTAGTGGTAACCTTGGAATTAGGATTAAGTATTAATGGTAATTATACATCATTACGTTAACCTTCAAAGGTAGATTTGCATCCTTAAGCTAAGCTTTAATGGTAACCTTCCACTTAGGTGTAAGCTTTAGTGACTACCTTGTATTTTAGGTTTAAGCTTTAATGGTAACCTCGCAATTAGGGTTAAGTGCTAAGAGTATCTATGCATCATCAAGTTAAGCTTCACGAGTAGATTTGCATCTTTAAGCTAAGCTTTGCACTTAGATGTAAGCTTTAGTGACTACCTTGTATTTTAGGTTTAAACTTTAATGGTAACCTCGCAATTAGGGTTAAGTGCTAAGAGTATCTATGCATCATTAAGTTAAGCTTCAAAGGTATATCTGCATCCTTAAGCTAAACTTAATGATGCATAGATACTCTTAGCACTTAACCCTAATTGCGAGGTTACCATTAAAGCTTAAACCTAAAATACAAGGTAATCATCAAAGCTTACACATAAGTGATAACTTAATGATGCATAGATACTCTTAGCACTTAACCCTAATTGCGAGGTTATCATTAAAGCTTAAACCTAAAATACAAGGTAGTCATCAAAGCTTACACCTAAGTGCAAAGTTATCATTAAAGTTAAGCTTAAAAGGTAGATTTTCATCCTTAAGCTAAGCTTTGATGGTAGCTTTGCACTTAGGAAAAGCATTGAAAGACAAGCTTGCAATTTAGGGTTTAACTTCCATGGTGACTTTGTGTGTGATTAGGGTTAAGCTTCTATGGTGACCTTGTGTGATTAGCATTAGGATTCCATGGAAACCTTGTCTCATTAAAGAGAGAAAGGTTTAGTCTCATTATGGTAATCAAGCTTAGGGTTTGCATGTCTCTTTACCGTAAGAAGAATGTATGGTTATAATCCTCTCTTCCAAGCTTTAGTGGAAAGCTCTAGATTCCCATTTTATCTCCAAAGCGAGCTTTAATGGAAAGCTCGAAGACTCATAAATTATAGACGACCTTCTAGCTTCCTAAATGAAAAGCTAGGCACCAGAAGAAAAGAGTAGTTGTCTAAGCTCGATAGAAGTAGTTCAATTTTTGTATTGAAGAGAAATTTTAAAGTTGTCAATTTCAAGTTTGTTTGCAAATACAGGATGGGGGAGATAGGGGATAACTTTGCGGAATTGATCTCCTTGTTGTTTGAACCGAAAACTCTACAAGCTTCCATGGAGATGCCCATGGATGGCAAAGGATTGCAAAAACCTGGGAATTGTACAAAACGGGGGTTGAACTTAAAAAGTTTGCATTTCCAAAGAGACATTAACCATCAAATGTCTATGACAAAAACTCGCTTGTATTTTCTAAATAAACTTGGCTAGTAAATAATTAATGAAAGTAGGAATAAAGGTTGATAAATGAATGAACTTGGAAATTACCAACTAGGAGTTAAAAATGAATCTGGAGAGGTCATAGGGATAGCCCATTGCAAAACATACATTTAACTAGGAGTTTTGAAGATTATTTAGAAATGACCGGAAACCAACATGGATCTTCTTGGGGTCAATTTGATTGAAAGGCCGGCCCATTGAGAGGATTCTCTTCGGGAACTTGACGGAAATTGGCCCTTTTCGGCTAGGGTAGTGTAACTGGAAATTTTGTTATACCTAGGTCATTCATGCCCGAGGGATAAGGGATGAATGGATTTGTTTTATTTTTGCCCGGCCGACTTCACCCACGGTTTCTTATTGAAAAATGGCCATAATCTAGGTATGGCCTGATGCCAATAATTGGATAAGAAGGTCACACTCAGGGAGGATGATGTGAATTTAATTAAGAATTTTTTTTTGATTTGGTTGTTTAAAAAGGATTTGGAAAGGCTAGGAATATAGGGGCTATCCTATGCATTTGTCACCAGATGGTGCTATACCTCTCGAAATAAAATACTTAGGAAGGAATGATTAAGTTACTTGACGGGCCTTTTCCAAACACTTAATCTGTCGTGCTTGCTTGTCAGGAAAAAGGGGTATTGCCATGAAGCAACGGAGAACAAGAAAGCAAGAGCAAATCCTTAAGTTAAGGATCAAGAGAATCAAGACTAAGGACCATGATTTTGAGTGTGGGTGACTGAAAGATGCCAAGGACGGATTATGATAAGCGCATAGAGTCGTCAGATTGATGGGATTTACCCCCTTGGGTTGGCATTCGAAATAGGATGGAGTCTTGTCTGGGTGTCGGTCCCAAGTGAGAGGGATACCTACAGATAGATCTATGTCATTCCCTGGAGCAGTCTAGAAGATTGAGGGAGGTGAGTAGGGTCGAGTCTAGGTATGGCCCTTACAAGTGGGACCAGAGCTTAATTTTGGACCTTGGACCTTGGACCTTGGAATTTTGCATTAATGCATGAGGGAAAAACAACCCAGTCTATTCTACACCCAAATTTCAATAATATATTACAAAATGAAGTCTTGGTATTCCAATAAATTATTCAAAAAATTTCAAGATGGCTTGGGATCTGCCAGAAGAAATTCAGCGGTTTATCTATGAGAGGATGGGAACTGCTACGCTAGAGCGAAGGCTCGCTATGCTGGAACATTTTAGGGAGCTCTTATTTAAAGAAACCTATACTTGTCCCTGGGATTTAAGCAAGTGGCAAGTGTGAGTAAAGCTGGAAATGAAGGATATAGAATTTGTGAAAGAATAGGTAATGCACTTGTGCGAAGACGCATGGAAGTGGCATAAATTAATGAAGACGCATGCACTTGTGCAAAGACACATGAAAATGGCATGGATGAAACTTTTATTGAGCTTTATTTGTCATTCTCCCTTAAGCTTAGTAATAAGGAGCAAGATTGGATAAAGTAGCTACCACATGAAGAATTAATTTTTGGGACATTGACTAGAAGATAATTTTGAGTAGTAATGAAGAAATCCAAGAAGTTCTTGTGATTAGCCACTGATAAAGCTATAAGTATATATAGCAAGACTTGTTTTGAAATTACTAATGGCTTGGAATATTCAAAAAGAAGAAGTTTATAGGATAGTCCTGAAAGAATGGGGATAGCCGAACCAGAGAATACGTTAGTCATGTTGAGACATCTTATCGAACTTTTCTCTCCTAAGGAAAAGTGGCACTTTCTACTAAGAAATGGAGAGCATGTGGGTCAAATGGAGCTACAAGGTTAACCCTATGGGGACTCGTACAACTATTCAATAATTTACGGATTGCAATGATAAGAGAAAGATGGGATTGGGACCAAAGAGATATGGTATGGTCCAATCTTATTTCTAGATTTTGATAGTAAACTTCTACTTATAGCATCTAATTTTCCTCATGAAAAGATGTTTATTTATCCAAGTTAGAATTCTATCTCAGAATTGTGCTAGTCTCTCTTGCTAAATAAAGAATATGATATTACTGATAGTAACCATGCCACCCCATCGAAAGCTGAGAGAACGAGTTGCCCCTACTATTGTGCCGATAACTGGCGCTGAAAGACTTGTAAGCCCTTCAGAGCAAGTGTCACTTGAAGTTCCAGTAACCTTTATACATAAAACCACCACTATTGATGCTACTCCTCACCAAGCCTCAATTTATTCCAAGATAGATCTCAGGTCATGTTACTACCAGGTTAGGATCAAGGAGGGATACATTCCCAAGATCGCCTTCAACACCAAGTTTGGATATTACAATTTTACAGTTAGGCCTTTTGGACTAACTAACACCTCTGCTACCTTTAATCGCGTGGTGATAGATCTCTTTAGAGGTATTTGTTTTGGTCTTCGCGGATGACATTTGGTTTATTCAGAAGCCAAGAAGATCGTAAACAATATCTATGACAATGTCGTAGAAAGCCATTGAACCTGTTTTGAAGCTTCCAAAATTTTGATAAGGTTTTAGAAGTTCCAGTAGTAGATTTCATGTCCTTTATAAATAGGAGGGACTCTACAGCAAGAAGTTTACCCCGTAGCCTATGAATCTTGAGGGCTTAGGATCCCCCAAGAAAAACTATACAACACATGTTGTAACCACTTCCCTTTTAGCATTACTATCCCTTTGTGATATGTAAGCTCCTGATGTTTTGATTCTAAGATGAATACAATTTTTCAACGATATGTAAGCTCATGATGTGGTAATTTTTGGAAAAAGAAGATCAATCCAACCTTTTACTTTCAAGTTCTTGTAGTGCAATGAGAAGTTATTGTTGTGCATTTGATAAATAGAAGAAACAGTTAATGAGACGTGCTTAAAAACTCACAAAGAATCAAGATGGGAAAGTACAATAGATAAGCTCATAAATATTGCAGACATTTAAACTCCAAAGAAGAATAAGAAAACAAACTTATGAGTTAGCCAAAAACTCAAAGTTGGAATCTTTACTCAATGCTATCATAGACAGAAAACCCTTTGCTGGAAGCACTAAATAGAGATGTCCTTAAGAATTTAATTAAAGAGGAGAGACTGACATTTCAAGACAAGGAAGTATGGACAATACTCAAATTTTTCAAAAAGGGTTGTTTCTTCAATTAAAGCCAAAAAGGATCACAAGGGAAGGAGGAAATAATTACAAACAAAAAATTTACAGCTCATCAAGATCCTCTAATATATGGTCACATAACCAAGTATCACAAGCACCGTACATATTAGGACGCTCACCCTCTAGAATGCTTCTATGAGAAACAGCTTGAGCAATTTCTCGGGTACGAGCTGACAAAAGAAAAGGACCTCTAAGAGGAATACTCTAGATGGTATCGAGGCAAATCTTGGAATGGGGGATGAACTGCACAAGCAAGAACAACCTTGCGGAGAACCCAGGATCTCGTGTCCTTTTGACGCAGTAGTATCGAAAGCCAAGTCCCAAAGCCTCTGTAACCATAGCAAGTCGGGTATTGTTGCAGAAATGGTCTCTACCCCAAAGAGTCACTCTTGTGAGATGTCACCATGTCTTCCATATCGTCTGGCCAACACAAGAATTTGGCTGAGGAAAGAGGAGATCTTTGTATCACTCTATGAACTATCTTTTAACTGCCTCATCTGCACTCTGCAAGTGAAAGATGCATACAGGAAGAACCAAATCTTCTTGCCAAGACGCCATCAGATAAGAAAATGACTAAGTTACAAGAGAGTGAAGATCGAAAAAATAAGAGGATAACAAGTGCTGATAAAGAAGGGATTACCAGTAGCTTATAAAGAGGAAGTAGCGTATTGAAGAAGCCACAAACGTGATGATTTATTCAAGAAGATAGCTTATTAAGAAAGATTTCCCATGACCCCAATATTATATTAGTAGATTTTTGGGGATGAAGAAGTGTAAGAGAGAAGTCGAGTTGAAAGCGTTAACAAAAAATTAAGTCGCAAGACGTATCCAAGAAGCTTCATCAATTACGTATTTTATTCGAGTTGAGGATAGCTCTTTCTTTTTTTGTTGGGGATAGATGCTGCCTTCAACAGACTCAACGACCTCTTGGCCAGCAATCCTGTCCTCATCAACCTTGACTAATTCACTCCTTAGCTCTTCTTTACCCGAGGAAGTTCAATAAGAAATTCAGGTAGACCCCTATTTTAGACCTCTTCTGCAAGAGATTCAAGCTCAGAACCCTAGGGAACATTTAGCTGACTATACCCTAGCAGTGTCTTCTTTACTTCAAACAGCGGATATACATTCCCACCAGTTTGCACACCAGATTTTAAAGGAAGCCCACGATAACCTGTTGGCAGCTCATCCCGGGTACCATAAAATGTTTGCTGCCCTTCAAAGGAATTTTTATTGGCCTAAGATGAAGAAGGACATCCTGGATTATGTTTGCAAATGCCTTACTTGCCAGAAGACCAAAGCAGAACGCATCAAGGTACCTGGTAAGCTTCAGTCCCTAGATATTCCTTAGACGAAGTGGGAATGTTTGAGTATGGACTTTATCACTGGTCTTCCAAATACAAATGGAAACTATGATTCTATTTTTGCCATAGTAGATAAGCTCAATAAAGTGGCTCATCTAATTTCAGTCAAGTAGACAGCCACTGCCATCGACATAGCCCAAGTATTTTTCAAAGAGGTAGTAAGATTACATGGAATCCCTACAAGAATCATCAGTGATCGGGATGCCAAATTTACCTCTAAGTTTTGGCAAGCCATGTTTCAATCTCTGGGTACCCAACTGAATCTCATCTCAGCATATCATCCGAAGACTGATGGTCAAACTGAGTGAGTGAATCAAGTCATTGAAGATATGCTTCGAGTGTACTATAACCAACAACCCCAGCAATGGATCAAGTTTCTTCCCCTAGTTGAGTTTTCTTATAACTCTTCTCACCATCGTAGCCTTGGAATGTCACCCTTTGAAGCCTTGTATGGTCAGGAATGTTTAGTCCCTCTTCGATTAGCCGACCCAGCTCTTCATGTTCTGCCGCTAAGTCTACCTTGGAAGAGATGGATCATCAACTTCTAGTCATTAGAGACAACCTGAAGAGAGCTAGTGATAGGCAAAAGAGCTACACTGATCTTCACCGCTCCGCTAGAAGCTTTAGCAAAGGTGAACAAGATTTCCTCAGAGTCAAACCCAAACGCAACTCCTTAAAGCTAGGGAAATTCCGTAAGCTGGCATTCAGGTATTGTGGACCTTTTGGAATCAAATCAATATCTCCCTTTTGTCCAAACCCTTGATCATGTTTTTGGTTGGTTCTTCAGAACAAATTATAATTATTCTTTAAGATATCGATGGCACTTTTGATGTAATTTTTATGCGGATGTAATCAATCGTCATATTTATGGAATTCAAGCATCTCTAGTCGATCAATTCTTTTGAGGTTCAAATCGTCTATGGTGTTTTATAAGTTTAATTGTTATGATACGTGAAATATATGATTACCAAGTGAAAGATGAGGCAGTAAACTATAGACATAAGAGAAATAAGGATGGAGGAAATAATTTGGGTACACAAGGGAGAAGATATTGCAAGATTAATTGAAAGATCAGTATGAAATCCTTAGTTGGATGATATCAATAGAGAAATGAGTCAACGCTCAAAATGAAAAAACTTAAAGTCTAGGTAAGAATGGTAAGATTTTTACAAAGCGTATTGAGGCTAGATAGAGAGCGAAGTGAAGAAATGATTTTCAGACCTCACAAGAAAAACACAATCCAGTCGCACCAAAGGAAAAATACCTAGTTGAGTAAGATCATATTCAGTAATTAAAGTAACCCCGAGTCATTAAGACTTCTTTATGATTAAGACTTTTGAGTCAGTGCTAAAAATAGAAGAGAAGTGTATTATTCAAAGTCCATATCAGCTTCACTGTCCTTTAATCTAAATACCCTAAAGTTACTGACCATCCTCAATCATAAGTTGACCAAAGATTGAGTCTGACTACTCTCTAAAGCATATCTCGAGCTGATGACAGCTCTTTCTTTTTGTTGGTGAGTTTGTAAGGTCCCTCCCTAAACCCTAGAGCCATTCAGAACTTTTTCAGCCTAGAAAATAATTTAAAAAAAGCAAAACCGGCAAAGAATTCATGCAGACAACGAGACTTTACTCCAGAATGAAAAGACAAGGATATTCCGAATAAGAAATTACGTCATCCCTATATTTTTAAAAAAAGATTAAGATTATTTTATACTTCTTCGTCAAAAGCCGCATGGGAACTGATCTAGATCGAGAACTCGCAAAAAAAGGGACTAACTTGATTGGAAGCTAAAGTTAAGAGATGGGAATTGAGAAGAAATTGGGGTCAAATAAGAATTAAGAAGAGAATTGGGATCCAATAAGAATTCAGAGGAAATTGGGGTCCAATAAAAATTGAGAAGAGAATTGGGGTCCAATAGGAATTGAGAAGAAATTGGGGTCCAATAAGAATTAAGAAGAGAATTGGGGTCCAATAGGAATTGAGAAGAAATTGGGGTCCAATAAGAATTTAGAAGAGAATTGGGGTTTAATAGGAATTAAGAAGAAATTGAAGTCCAATAAGAATTGAGAAGAGAATTGGGGTCCAATAGGATTTGAGAAGAGAATTGGGGTCCAATAGGAATTAAGTGTTCTACCCACCATTTCCTATATAAGCACCCCCTCTCCTTTGTAATTTGACACATATTGCTAAGCTACTTGCATACTTGTCATGCTCAAGATTATGATTAAGTAAATCAAAGTTTCCATTAAACCTTGCTCTTGCTCTCTCCCTCTCTTGAAGGCCAAACCCTTGAGGGTTTTGTGAAGAAGCTCCTCTCTCCTTCCTCTTCATCCTAAATCCCTTTCCTTCTTCCTTGAGTCTCACCTCTCTTCAAGAAGGACTTCAACCCCACTTCCCTCTTGATTAGAGGGGGTAATCTTCACTTCTAGTAAGATTAATTTACCTAAACCATGTGGTTTAATACTAGGAAGATTTATGTGCATCATTTTAGGTTTCAGCTTTAATGGTAACCTTGGAATTATGTTAAGTATTAATGGTAGTTATGCATCATTAAGTTAAGCTTCAAAGGTACATTTACATCTTTAAGCTAAACTTTAATGGTAGCTTTGCACTTAGGTGTAAGCTTTAGTGACTATCTTGTATTTTAAGTTTAAGCTTTAATGATAACCTTGAAATTAAGGTTAAGTATTAATGGTAGTTATACATCATTAAGTTAAGCTTCAAAGGTAGATTTGCATCCTTAAGCTAAGCTTTAATGGTAACCTTGCATTTAAGTGTAAGCTTAGTGACTACCTTGTATTTTAGGTTTAAGCTTTAATGATAACCTCGTAATTAGGGTTAAGTGCTAAGAGTATCTATGCATCATTAAGTTAAGCTTCACGGGTAGATTTGCATCCTTAAGCTAAGCTTTGCACTTAGATGTAAGCTTTAATGACTACCTTGTATTTTAGGTTTAAGCTTTAATAGTAACCTCGTAATTAGGGTTAAGTGCTAAGAGTATCTATGCATCATTAAATGAAACTTCAAAGGTAGATTTGCATCCTTAAGCTAAGCTTTAATGGTAACTTTGCACTTAGGTGTAAGCTTTAATGACTACCTTGTATTTTAGGTTTAAGCTTTAATGGTAACCTCGTAATTAGGATTAAGTGCTAAGAGTATATTTGCATCATTAAGTTAAGCTTCAAAGGTAAATTTGTATCCTTAAGCTAAGCTTTGATGGTACCTTTGCACTTAAGAAAAGCATTGAAAGACAAGCTTGCAATTTAGGGTTTAACTTCCATGGTGACTTTGTGTGTCATTAGGGTTAAGCTTCTATGGTGACCTTGTGTGATTAGGGTTAAGCTTCCATGGAAACCTTGTCTCATTAAAAAGAGAAAGGTTTAGTCTCATTATGATAATCAAGCTTAGGGTTTGCATGTCTCTTTACTGTAGGAAGAATGTATGGTTATAATCCTCTCTTCCAAGCTTTAGTGGAAAGCTCTAGATTCCCATTTTATCTCCAAAGCAAGCTTTAATGGAAATCTCGAAGACTCATGAATTATAGGACAACCTTCTAGCTTCCTAAATGGAAAGCTAGGCACCATAAGAAAAGAGTATTTGTTTAAGCTTGATAGAAGTAGTTCAATTCTTGGTATTGAAGAGTATTTCTAAAGTTGTCAGTTTCAAGTTTGTTTGCAAATACGGAATGGGGGAGATAGGGGATAGCTTCGTGGAATTAATCTCCGTGTTGTTTGAACCAAAAACTCTACAAGCTTCCATGGAGATGCCCCATGGATAGCAAAAGATTGCAAAAACTTGGGAATGGTACAAAACGGGGATTGAACTTAAAAAGTTGGCATTTTCGAAGAGACATTAACCATCAAATACCTATGGCAAAAACTCGCTTGTATTTTCTAAATAAACTTGGCTGGTAGATAATTAATGAAAGTAGGAATTAAGGTTGATAAATGAATGAACCTGGAAATTACCAACTAGGAGTTAAAAAAGAATCTTGAGAGGTGATAGGGATAGACCATTGCAAAACATAGATTTAACTAGGAGTTTTGAAGATTTTCTAGAAATGACTGGAAACCAACATGGATCTTCTTCGGGTCAATTTGATTGAAAACCCGGCCCATTGAGAGGATTCTCTTGGGGAACTTGACGGAGATTGGCCCTTTTCGGCTAGGGCAACGTAACTGGCAAGTTTGTTATACCTAGGTCATTCATGGCTGAGGGATAAGGGATGAATGGTTTTGTTTTATTTTTTCCCGGCCGGGTGAAGTACCCGCGGTTTCTTATTGGAGAACGGCCATAATCCGGGTATGTACCTGATGCCAATAGTTGGATGAGAAGTTCATACTCAGGGAGGATGATGCCATTTTAATGTCTTGTAACCAATTATCTTGGTCCTGAGTGAGGCAAGATGAATTGGTTGAAACTAAATGTGATGCATGATTAGTTAGGAAACTAGTTACAAGTTAATTGTATCACATAAAGGTAAAGAAATGAATTTAAAGTTTCTAAATAAAGATCTGGTGGGAACAACCAGATGAATTTCCATGAACGAGGGTATGCAACAGATTGCATGCTGCTTGTTGTCTGACGATGTTTGATAGACTGTCTTCTTGATTTTGTAGTAGTTAAGTACTACCTTGGGAAGGGATTTTCATGAAATGGTTGGGTGAGTGGGCGGATCCGGAGGGTCAGATGGCAGGATGTTGAATAAATTTTTTTATGTTAAAAACGCTAGGACTATGCGGGATAAAAACAGGTAATCGGGGACAAGCGAAACCAGATTGGATTACAAGATCCCTCTTCTTAGGGAAAGCAATAACTGTCGTGCCTACTTGTCAGGAAAAAGGGGTTATCTCCATGAACCAAGGGAAAACAAGAAAGCAAGAGCAAATCCTCAAGTTAAAGATCAAGAGAATCAAGACTAAGGACCACGATTTTGGGTGTGGGTGACTAAAAGATACCAAGGACGGATTAAATTATGATAAGCGGATAGAGTCATCAAATTTATGGGATTTACCCCCTTGGGTTGGCATTCGAGATAGGCTGAGTCCTATCTGGGCGTCGGTTCCAAGTGGGAGGGATACCTGCAGATAGATCTACGTCATTTCTTGGAGCAGTCTGGAAGACTGAGGTAGGTGAGTAGGGTCAAGTCTGGGTATGGCCCTCACAGTAGCCACACAAGCATACACTAACCTCACTCCTGTGAGAGTGGGTACAAGAACACTAAGCTGTGTCCAAGCTGACAAAACCTATCAAAGTGAGAGTGAACACTCAATCACTCTCAAAGTAGGAAAATATCAACCACTGTACAAGATGGCATAATGCTGCATAAATTTTATGGCCAGAAGACGCGAAAAAAGAACAGAATTTCCTTTGCAAAATGAGTCAAAACTCAACGCAAACCGCGAGCCAAAAAACTACAGATAGCTACCAAAGTGAGAGTTAGCTCGACCATTAAACCATCAAATGGTAAACTGCAAATACGCATAAACCATGGCGAGAATCTGGGAAAAATCCAACAAAGTTTCCACTGAAAACTGAGCAAAAACTCAAAAATCTCACCAAATACGCATCAAAATAACCAGACACTTAGTGTCTCAGTAGCAGAATCCACAAATGGCATACATAGCACTAGCAAATTCCTAGTAAAACAACTCACTCCTGACCGCGTGGCTCTATGGATGTATACCTGTCTAAAAACCCTGTAAACTTGCAAACCTGCTACAGGTGAGCTATACCAAGCTCAAATTGTATCCGTATAATTCATATATAGCATGAAACTGCACCAACTGTGCAAACAAGCTCTCTATAATGCTCCACACAATTTTACATGAGCACTACATGTCTTGCATCAGTTGTACTCCAAAGACTCTACAACCTGGGAGCAAAACCGCTGGAAAACTGGCACACACTACCTCATCGATAGGTTAACACGTCAACCGAAAACACTATCAAAAGCCAAGTGTAGTGTGTGTGGCCGTCAAAGCCAAAAAACCAGAGAACTGTGTTGGTATTGTGGTAGTCGAAGCGAAATCTCCATGGAGCCGAGCCACTCTGGATGGGGCTAGAGGAGAGCCGATACCGCTCTAGCTCTATCGTCGCTTGTTATGTTGAGGTCGGGATATTGTTGTCACTACCATCTTTCACCGTCAGGCAAAAGCACGCTAGCCAAATAGCCGCCTAATCAGTGTCGAAATTGATGTCAGAACGGCTAATCATCGATGCTCAAGGCCAATGCTGAGCTGCTGCAAAACACCGAGAAGAACGCTAAAGCCGAGCCGCTAGATCATTGTCAAAAATTGATGCCAATAGCTGATGCTTGAAGCAGTAGAGGAGGAATGCCAAGAAGATTGTCCGAGAGAAATGCTCTCAATCGGACAATGGACCGTTGGTGCCAAATTGATGCATATCGATGCAAATCCCTGAAGTCGGTGTCAAAAACTGCTCTAATCGCCGATGTCAAGGTCGCCTGCCTCTGTCGGACGAGAGTCTCCGATGCCAAGGAGAACGCCAAGAAAATTGTGCTATGTCAAGTGATGCTCGGGCTTACTCACCGAAGCTCGCAAACACTGTGTGTGTATGTCTACATGCCGAGAATTGTTATCTTTCTCTCTTTCTTTGCTTTGTCGCTTGCTTTCAAAATTGATGTCATCTCTCTAACCTCTCTCTTTCCTGGGGTGTGAGAGAGAGGACTTGGAGAGTCGGGGGGGGGGGGGGGGGGGGGGGGAGGGGGGTAGCTTCTATGAATGAGCCCTTGAATGACAATTGAGGGGGGCGTGTGCACCCACCCTTGCACACAAAGATGTGTATTAGGTCAATTTTATAAAAAAAAACTGATTTCTTTGTTAAACTGTCAAGCCATGCAAACTGTTGTCTGACAAGTCTGACTATCGATTCTGACGATTTTCAACTGTTTCTGCTCCCCCCTGTTAACCCTCACGGCACACGGACACCCTATGATCTATAAACGTTGTATTATTTATTTAAGTAGAGTCAGGTACCGGGCTTGTCGGACCAATAGGGAAAGGTAGAGTGATCGTCGATGAGAGGCGCACTTTAACTTGGACATTCAAGGGATTAGTTGGTTAAGCATGGGCGCCCAAGTGTGAATGGGGTGAGCTCCTATAAAAGCCAACTAAACCTAATTTTTACTCATTCTCTCATTTGTGCAATTGAAGAGTGCTCTTGCTCCATCTCCATCTTCTTCTTCTTCACCTCCTTGTGTGTGTGTGTGTGAGAGAGAGAGAGAGGGAGAGTGTGTGTGCGATCGAGCATTACGAAGGCACGACGGCGGCGAAGCGGTTGAGCGCGGCACGACTGCAGCTTCTTCTTCATCGTGGCGAGGAATCCACCACGAAGGCGAGCGTCGAGCGGTGAGTGGCACACCCTTTGTTTTCTTGAGCTTGCTAGTTTAGGCTTGTTGTGTGCTTGGAGCCGTTTGTGGCTCGCACACGGTGTATTGGCAAGTCCCTTGCTTCGACAGTGCGGCAAGGAGCGCACACCCCCCCCCCCAAGCTCCTCTGTGTGTGTGTGTGTGTGTGTGTGTGTGTGTGTGTGTGTGTGTGTGTGTGTGTGTGTGTGCGCACGTGTGTGTGTGTGTGTGTGTCTGTGCGCACATGCGTATGTGTGTGTGTGCAACCACACACACACACCCCAAGCTCCTTTTGTGTGTGTGTGTGTGTGCGCACAACTACACACACAATTTTCTTTGAATTGTGTGCAACCACACACAATTCAAAGAAAATTGTTGCAGCAGCCCAATCCTGTTCTTGCAGAGTACCTTATATTTTCCCTTCTGCTCGACCTACTGGCTCTGCTTGGCCTTGCACTCACCAAATTCCTACAATCTGCATGTAATTTTCCCTCAATCGCGTTCAAGCCTTTCAAAGTGAGTGCCTTCGATTTGCTTGCACTCGAAGCTGCCACTTTCCCGATTCTACTCGCTTGACAGCCTTTGAGTGCTTCTTACCATGCTTTCAAGCTCTTGCTTGACGTGGAGATCTCGATTCCAGAGCGCTTTCCCAAGATTTCTTTGCTCCAATTGTTTGTTGACTGCCGACTACTCCCCCCTTTGAGTCTACTGCCAACTTGTTGTTCTCCCAAGATCTATTTCCTACAATCGATGGTTGCTCGACTTCCTTGCATTTCAAGGCTTGCCGAAATCTCTCAATGGGAAGCTATTGCCCCTGCTCATAGGCCAGTTGCCTGTAGGAGCTACCATCCCTTGTTTCTTGCAGAGATTCTCAGAATCCCTCAAGATTCCTCACATGCCCGAGAGGGGCTGCGTGCATCAAGGTTCAAGATCCACCCAATCTTGCTCAATCCATGCCGAATTTGCCCAAAATCACTGCGATCCGGTGATGAGCTTTGTCAAAGCTCTGTCGTCATCTAGAGACCAATGCCATCGCCAATCCATAGCGACTCCGATACCACTTGTGAGTGCACGTGTGCGCAGATTCATGCGTGCGTGGTGCAGTGTGGTGTGTGCGAGGAAGGGGAGAAGCACGAGATCGGTGTGGGTGGAGCAACCTCTGGGACTAGTAAGTGAGGATCTCCTTATTCTTCATATAGAAAGAATAAGGATATGTACACATATGGGGCAACGAGTGGCCGAACATCAGACCTCTGGCCCCGGGCAAAGGCGCAACACCTCTACCCCAACATAACACAACTCTGGTGGAGCTCTTGGTGAGCATAATACTCACCACTCCTTATTCTTCTATAATATCCAAAGAATAATTAGTGGGTCAGTGATGGCCGACTGGCCAGTTGGCTTGAACCCTAACAATCTCCTACTTGAAGGCAACGTGGCCCAAGTGGCTATAAGTGTAAGAGTTAGTATGTACAAATATTCAAGTATAAAGCATGCCCATAGCTTCACCCTACACCCATCATCTCTATGCAATGTGAAAATCTCTCTGGGGATAGGTTTTTTTTAAGAGCATCCGTGTGGACTTTTGCCAACTCAATGTGTGGACTTTGGCCAACTCAATGTGTTTGATAAAATATATTGTATCACATGATACCTGACCTCAATGTGTTTTGATTTGGAATGAAACATAGGGTTCTTTGTTAATGCAATCGCACTGTGGCTGTCACAAAGTAACATAGAGTCTGGTGGATACCAAGGTCTCCCACTAGACGAGATAACCACAAGCTTCCTTGTTGGCACTAGAAACTATAACATACTCAACCTCAATGGTGAAAGATGAAGTGAAATTTAGAATTCTCTTTTACTGAAGAGACATAGAGTGAATACAATGAACCAGATTTCTATCCTTTAAGCATGACTAGATTTCTTTTTCTTGTTGATCCAAGAACCATGTGCAAAAATGGTAATGTAACCCAAATCATCTAATTGCCCAAACTCTTTGTCAGTTTAGATACGTTTCTAAAATTCTATAGCAAAAACTTGGTGCCATTACGCATACAATTTTTTATGGCCCGCATATATCAAGCTCATAAGAGTTTCCCAATTCATTGTACCATGTGTAGTAATATCTGTGGAGAACCACTCCTTATGAGGAGTCACATGAAAGCTAGCACACGAGTGCTCTCTCAAATTCTAGACGTAATACTCGTAAAGAGGTAACAATGCATGAGGACTCAAATCTAAGGTGAAGATCAACACATCAGGATCAGTCTCAACAACATTAAGTTCTTCTATCTTCATGATTCTCTTAGGTGTGTCAGACTTTGCTTTTTCTTTGCCCTTTTCGCACTGTAATGCACAACAATCCTTCTTCAAGTGTCCCTTTTTATGCAATGATAGCATTCAATGTTCTTCATGTCTCTTCCACGACTCTTGCTACAACTGTTTTTGTGATCCTGAAAATGATCGCGACTACAATGACACTACCTTGTCTTGGTACGACTGCCACTAGACATATATGCATCTCCATGCCCACTTGCATCGAGAGACTGAGATATAATCTCCTTAGTGAGAAACACAGTAGTAACATCATTGAACTCTAGCTTCCCGCCAGGTGCAAAGCTACTTATGGCTGTATTGAACGTATCATATGATTATGGTAGCAAACATAGCAAGAAGATGGCATTCATCTCATCATCAAAGTTAAGGCCTTTGGAAGTAAGCTGCAAAAAGATATTGTTGAACTCGTTCAAATGAGGGTTGACATTGTTGGTTTCTTTAATGTTCATGCACATAAGTTTCTTATTTGAGAAAAACCTTATAGGAGGCACTTTTGTCATCCCATGTTGTACATAAGGCATCCATAAATCTTTGGCATTGGTCTTATCCCATTATTGTGAAGTAAATATGGAGTTCACCAATGTGTAGGCAAATAGTCGCCATAGCACGATCATTCAAATCTTGCCACCCGTCATCAATGTAGGCATTCTCTTTTCTCCCATGCAATGGTGCTATCAAACCCCCCTATTGATCAACACATCGTGCATACATTGCTTCCAGATTGCAAAGTTTGTGCCATCAAACTTCTTAATGCAGTACTCATCCTTGTCCAAAGCACTACTAGCAGCCATAGTTCAAGAGAATGTGACCAAAAACTTATGGCAAATTTGGGAGAATTTGGACAAAGTTTCCCCTATGACAGGAGCAACACCTCAAGACAATATGCACCAAAACATTGTGCAAACAATCAAGTGTGCCAAGAACGCTCATGGATGACTCGCGGGAAAAAATTGGCAGAGTCTCCTCTATTTGAAGATCAAAATTTCAAGAAAAATTGAACCAAAGTAGCACATAAACCAACAAAGCGTAGTCAGTGGGCATACAATGGCATATGCTGCTCAAATAAATTGTCTGATGACTGCCAACATGGCATCAAAGCACCTATACTTGTCTATACATAACCTATGGTGAGGCCAAAAAAGGGGATCTCCAACAACCTAATCCACATCACACTGGGTAACCATGGCCCCAGTGCTCGGCTTTAAAAAACCTCATGCAATGACCCTCACAAAAGGCTATCCACAGTCTCAGAAAGGGCTCTTCTGGACCGATTCTCAAAAATGGCCAGGTAATTGCCAAAATATCAAGCCAAGTTAGCTCTACAAGCATCATAAAAAGGCAGTATTTGCAACTCAACATACATGTAATAATAGTCTTTGCTAGTATAGTAGGATCTGCATACAAACAGGTGCCAAAAAATAGTGCAAGCAAGTCTCAGCTGACACTTCTCCTTGCGAGGACTTAAAAACCGCTCTTAATAGAGCACAATAGCACCTCAAGTTCTAGCCATGCATAAAGTAATGCATAAACTCCCACTACAACATGAATCGTGTAATTGTGAACTCAACGCTACTACACATATTTGTTTTTCAAGTGCTACTTCTAAAGAGCTTCAGTATCTGCAAAGCTTTTTCCAACGTTACCTTTTCTCCACACACAATCCAATGCTTTGTTATTGTTGAAGATAGCACTACTATTAAAGCTCTTCAAAAACTCCACTACTCAGCGAACTTCACTCTCTACTAAAGCTTTGAGCCTTAACACAAGCTGGGACTCATGCATGCATCGGGAGCGGGTCAAGAATTGTCAATCTCTGATACCACTTGCGAGTGTGCCCAAGAGCGTGTGCATGCAAGTGTGGTGCGGTGCAACAAAACACAGATATGGTGGAGCTCTCAATGAGCATAATACTCACCACTCCTTATTCTTTTATAATATCCAAAGAATAAGTTAGTGGGTTAGTGATGGGCGATCGGCTAGTCGGCCTAAACCCTAACATCATGAGACTCTTTTGAGGCCACCCACCCACCACCTATAACATACAATATTGATGATAGATACCCATAGAACATAATAGCTAAATACATATAAAGTAAGCAATGCATTGTGCGTGCATAGTGTGGTTGCTCCTCTCCATTATTTATGGCCCATATGGTCAATTTTCCACTGCACAAATGCTTTGCTAAAGTGATCATAAGATTCAAGAGACAAGCCATAATCATGTGCAGCCCATGCATGTAGCTTCTTCACCATAGAATTCTCAGACTCCATCCACCCCTGTAGCTTCAATAACACCACACTCATATACATGTTTAACGGCACCATTCCCAAGTGTTGTTGTCTTCACATCTCCAATTGCCACCAGTAGATATGTCTTCTCAACCATTGCAAGAATGGCTTCTCTTATGCCAAAATAGATGCCTCAATCATTGCAACATCACCCTTGGCTAGTATGTCCACCAAGCAATACTTCCTACAAATGAAAAAATGATATAACATCAAATTAAATGGCTAAAAAATTAATAACATGCAAAACTAAAGTATACTCACTCCTCAAAGCTTATATGTGCATGGTGCAACCTCAGATACTTTGAAAGGAGTCATTTTGCACCCTTCTCTCCCCAACCCACAAAGGAACTACACTTTTGGAAAAAATATGTGTCGTTAGATCAGCGATGATAACTACTTTCAGCCCCTGTTGAACAAAGAAGTTCTTTGTAGCATTTAAAGCCATAACATAGTTTGCTTTATATTGTTTTTCTTTTGAAAAGTATTGAAGGAAGTGGAAGAGGGGAGCTGGATGTATGCAAGCAAATGAGAGAGAGAGAGAGAGAGAGAGAGAGAGAGAGAGAGAGAGAGAGAGCACATGACACATAGATATGGTGAGAGAGAGCCAACCCTCTTCTTCACATTAGCAAACAATAGCACATTAGTTTGTGTGTGGGTGAGGGATGCCTGCCAACCTACATGGTCAGCAACCCCACATTCTCCCACTTGATGATGAATGTGGGAATTCGTAAAACTATATGACATGTATACTTAGTGAAGAATACTGCATCTTCACCCGATGCCCATGAACTGACAACAGTGTTGAAACTGATTGCTCGAGAGATTCTTAGTGAGTGTATCTGTTGCACTCTCTGATGTATGTATCTTCACCAAGTAAAGCTTCTTATTTGGTCACGCAATCATGATTGCAATGATAACACCTATCAATGTGTTTTGTCCTTGCAAGAAACACTTGATTCTTAGCCAATGGAATAGCACTTTGACTATCACAATGAAGAATAGTATCTTCTGCTCTAGTCCAAGATCTCCCACCAGACAAGTAAGCCACATATCTTCTTTGCATGCTTCATTCAAAGTGACATACTCTACTTATGTACTGGAAATTGGCGTACTATCTTGAAGAACGGATCATCAAGAAATAGCAAGACAAACAAAAGTGTAAATCCAACTAGTTGTTGATTTTTATCAACATGGCCTGCATAATCAATGTCAACATATCCCCTAGTGGTGGATAGCTCTCCACAACCATACCATACTTGTCTATTTGTTGTGCCACTCAAGTATTTGAGGATCAATTTCACAACATCTCAATGCTTCTTTCTAGGATTGGATATATACCTGCTAACAACTCCCATTGCATACACAATGTCAATCTTGTAGCCACCATATACATGAGACTACCACAAGTTGAAGATTAAGGAACCTTACCCATCATGGATTTTTTCTCATCAGATTTGGGACAATTGTTTTTGCTAAGTTTTAAATAGGGAAGCAACGGAGTACTCGATGAGTTTCTCTTTTGCTTATTAAAACGTTCAAGTACCTCTTGCACGTACTCTTTTTGAGAAACGTATAACAATGTATTCTTACAATATTGAGTAATATGCATACACAAAATATGACTAGCAACACCCAAATCTTTCATGTCAAACTGACTATAGCTTTTGCTTTAGGTCAACAATGTCCTTTTTGTAGCAATTTAGGGGGTGAGAAAAGGAAAATATAGAAACATTAGAACCAGCTCCATTCATAAAAATGTCTTGAACTTCTATACATGTGAGCCTCCTATATAGGCTTAAGAGCTTGCATCTATTGGCTAGTGAAGTTGCACTTACTTCCCATTGGACCAAATCGTTATCCATCAATCCTAGTAGGCTAGGGGATTTTCCCATATGCTCATACTTGTCAAGTTGGGCTTAACCCCAACAAATGCTACCTTAAGCCAACCTGGGGATTTCTACAATGATTGATATAATGCTTATGGCTCATGGCTATCATGGGTAGTATACTCAAACTCTACATATATGAAAGATCCTTCATAGGTCTAATTCTCAATGTTGTGAAGTCAATTATTCATTTGATGGTGCAGCACCAAGTTTGGCCAATGATTGAAGGTGAATAATTGGAAATGTCACACTTCCATAGGTTCTAAATGAGTCAAGTGACAAATCAACTCGATGATGGCTTCTTCTATGCCCAAAGATCCGATGGCAGCTCTTGTAAGATTGGCTTTGAGCAATCTAATGACCTTAAACTTGAAACACTTCTGCTTCCATGCTTGATTTGTAAATGGTGGAGAGTAATATTAGTTGTTGAATGTGGCATTCAAAAAATGGAATGTGTAGCAAAAGCTAAGAACAACCAAGAATATGCAAACAATAAAAACGATGGGTATTGTAAAGCAAGGGCTGAGGTCAGCAGAGAGAGAGCCAACCCTTGCAAGGCATCTTGAGGCAATAAGGGCCTTGAAGGTGGGTAAGGATGAGGGTGTGTCACATGTATGGGCAATAGTTTGAGGACAATTGCAACCAGGGTTGGATGCCAAGGATGCAAGGAAAAATGTTGCAATAGGGTAGTTGTATGTGGGGTTGATGCAGGAGTTAGGGTGTAAGCTCAAGTGTGCACTTTGTAAGGCTACAAACGGAAATCCGAGCAGCAAATGGCCCACAAAGGGAGTTCATGGCGGATTGAAGGTGTGATTTGCAAGGCTTTGAGCAAAAAATCCGAATAGACAATGAGCTTTGTGCAAAGATTAGGTTGACCTTGGTCAATGAGGCCTCAACTTGCCATGGACACCTTTAGCAACTTGTGTAACATTTAATGCACTAGTAACTTGTGTGTAGCAGAAATTGATAACATAGTGAGCATTTCATTCCTAATGAGCATAGAGAGAGTACTTAATTTGGGAAAGCAACATAGAAATTTACACCTAGCTAATTTGGCATTGACAATACTTGAAAAGAGAGAGAAATAGAATAATTGACAGCACTTGAGGACCGGATTTACATGGAGCCGGTCCCCCCTCCATAAAGGCTTTGTATTATAGCTTCTCCTATCAAACGAGATTTTTGTACAATACAACCTTTGTGTTCCTTAACAAAACTAGTTGGTGCAATGAAGATGAAAGCTTCATGCACCAAATTATGGTTGAAAACACACCTAGTGTCCCTAGCCTCAGTCCCAAGACCTCACACACCTTCAAAAATGGTGAGAGATAGAGGGAATGAGGATAGATTGAGAGGAAGAAGATGAATCTTACGAGAAAGAAGTATTCTCCTCACATAATAACTCTAATAGCATAGCTTAGCTTAGTAATTAGCATGGTAGAGCAGATGAGCATGCCATTGAAGCTTGGCTCTTGGTTGGATTTGCATTCCATAGCCAAGAGGGTGTAGGCCTCTACTTCTCAATGCTTGGAGAAGGAGATGGAGTTCTTCTTGCACACATTAGTTGTGTGTGTGTGTGTGTGCACGCGCGTGTGCGTGCACATGTGTGTGTGTGTGTGTGTGTGTGTAGCATAAAAGATAGACTAAAATGCCAAAATCCCTCTCTCTTGGTCGACCCCTCTTGCTTTTTGCTCATGCTGGCATCCTATTGGCTCCTGCAAAGCTTAGCCAATCACAAATTAGAAGCATAACTGATAGCCTTTTGACAAGTGTCCCCCTTTCCCCTTTTGTGAGAGCTTTAGGTAATTAAATAATTCAATAAACTCTCATTGGACCTCTTAGTCTTCTGGCCTATAGGAATCAAGCAAGCCATTGGGCGTTGGATGCTCATTGGACCCCTTGGTAGAGTGCCCAATAGTATTCTAGGAAGCTTGATTTCTATTGGTTCTTTTATCAAGCATTTTTTAAATTGATTAGACTAACTTTACTCTAGCCTAATTCTCATTGGTCCACGTCTATGGCCATCCAATAGGATTTGAGGGGAGATTGGGGGCAATTGGCCTCGGAGCCTGACATGTGTCCATTATTCCCTTTGTGTAAAGGGGGAGCTTTGGAGTGTGTGTGTGTGTGTGTGTGTGTGTGTGTGTGTGTGTTTCTCTCTCATCCCCTACTAAAAGGGCTCGCCCCCTCCTTCCTAGGGATGTGGGAAGAATTTTTAGTCTTCCCATGACCATCCAATTTTCCCCTACATTGGCCTTTGGACAATTGAATTAAAATTAGGAACCTTAGCCTATGGAATTCTTCATGGAGCTGAACCTTAGGTCTTTTAAGCACCATTGAAGCACATTGCTCTTTTGCGGACTGTCTCCCTTTGGATCCCTACTTTTCCTCCTTTGGATCCTTGTAGAGACTGGTGATCTGGCAGCCTTACCAATATTCTAGCTTTTACTCCCATGGTACTTCCCCATATTAAATGATCATTTTAACATGAGAAAATCATTTTGGAGAATTAGATATTAGTTTTTATGACATTACCTCTCTGTTGAAATCATAGTCGTCCTCGACTATGAGGTAGAGAAGATAAAGCCTAGTCATTAGAGGATCCCTATTTTACCCTATGACACCATTCCAAAATGGATGACTGTTCCATTTGGTGATTGAGAGCCTTAGCTGCCACAAGCATGTCTGCACTTTAGTCTGTATCAATCTTCCATAGTAGAGTGACAAACTCTACTTGGTGTTTGGGAGTGGTCGTCTCCACAAACATGATTCTAAGCATGCATAGTTATTAACATTTGTGCACAATAAAGAAAAAGAGAGTCTTATAGGAAAAAAACTTTGTTCATTTATACGTATTTACATTTGCTTACTTTAGGGAATCATTGTAAGCATTGACAAGGTTTAGGTTATCCTTTAATTGTATGCCTTGCATCCATCTAGCATCTTCAAAAGGATAATTTTTTAACTTGATAAGATATTGTTGGATAATCTTACGCCTCGTAATACCTTGTCTTCCTGTGACGGAGAATGGACTTGGGCTACAACACCTCTTCTTGGTCCTCTAACTCCGGTGGGTCTTCAATGATTGCTTCTTGAGGTGGCTCTCCTTTGTAAGGCTTTAGTAGGCTCACATGAAAAGAATTATGTATGAGCCAATGGTTGGGCAACTTAAGTTGGTAGGTCATCTCATTGATTGGCCTAAGAATTTGAAAGGGACCATAGTACCTTTTTGCTAACTTAGCTTTGTACTTTTGGTGTTCTGTAGGATTCTTGCCTGTTGTGTGCCTTAATTCAGCCTTGGGAAACTTAAGCAAGACCCAATCATTTTGTTTAAAGGCTAGGGCTCTTCTGTCATTATTAGCAGTAGCCTTTTGCCTTCTTGGATATGGATATAGCATCCTTAATCTTTTGGAAATATTCTTGCAGGTCTTGGCTATACTTATCTACAACAAAGATCTTCCCATGTACCTTAAGTAGCAGGGGACTTTTTTTATCTTCCCTCTATCACCTCAAAAGGTGCTTTTCCCGTGGAAGTATGTACAGTGTAATTGTAGGCATCCTCCACTAAGGGTAAGTACTTCTTCCATTGGGACTTTTAATCTACTTCTATGACATAAGCTTTTAGTAGATCAAGAATGGTTAGGTTAGCTATTTCACTTTGGCCATCCGTTTGGGGATGATAGGCCGAAGAGAAGTTTAGCCTTGTACCTAAATTCTCAAAGAGACCCTTCTAGAAACTACTGGTCATTCTAGGGTCTCTATCCAACACTATAGACATTGGCAAGCCATGGTATTTGAAGATTTGTGATATAAAGAGGGTTGCTATTTGATGGGCTTTGATAGTCTTTTTGACAAGTATGAAATGCACTTGTTTGTTAAACATGTCTACTATCGTCCATATTCCTATATTCCCATGGATAGATTTGGGCAATTCAAAGATAAAATCCATGGATATGCTCTCCCATGGTGAATTAGGGATTGGCAAAGGTTGAAGCAATACAGGTTGCTTCCCTCTATCAAACTTCGTCTTTTGGCATACCACACATTTTGAAACATACTCTTGTATGTTTGCTTTCATGGTAGGCCAATAGAAATATATTTCTATCCCTTTTAGGGTAGACTAAATCCCTCTATGCCCCACATAAGGAGGAGCATTTGATTCATACATTAATTTCTCACGTAGTGAGTTAGTAACGCATAGTCTATTGCCATAGAGAAGATAATCATCCTGTAGGGTAAATGGTGAATCTTTCTTCTTCCCTAGTGCAAGGGCTGAAATCACATCTCTAAATTGGGATCGATAGCGTACTCACCTATCATAGAAGATAGATCATTGTGAGTTGCTATGGATACTGCGTTCATTCTAGGTTGTCTTGAGAGTGCATCGGCCACTTGATTATGCTTGCCAGCAATGTGAGCAATATGAAAATAAAATTGCAAAAGGAAATTTGCCCACCTCATTTGTTTGTCAAAGAGCTTGGTCTGCATCATGAAGTACTTAAGACTTTGGTGATCCGTTTGCAGAATGAAAGGAGTCCCCAATAAATAGTGCTTCCACGAGTTTAGAGCATTAGAACTGCTAAGAGTTCCTTCTCATATATGCCTAGAGATTGCTCAACAGGGTCGAGCCTTCAACTTTCATAGGCTATGGCGTGCCCTTCTTGGAGAAAAACAGCTCCAAGGCAATGACCACAAGCGTCGCATTGGACCTCAAATGGCTTTGAGAGATTCGACAGTGTAAGCACAAGTTGAGAGATAAGCTTCTCTTTAAGATTTTTAAAAGAGTTTTTCTTTGTTAGGTCATGTAATGGTCCTGCAATTTGTGAGAACTTTTCTATGAAGCATCTATAATATGCACACATACCTATAAAGCTTCTTAGTTCATGCAGATTCCTTGGATTAGACCATCCTTTTATTACCTCTACCTTTGATGGATCCATTTGGATGCCATCTTGATAGATAATGTGACCTAAATATTGAATCTCTTGTAAGAAAAAATCGCTTTTCTTTCTATCAATATAAAGTTTATTCTCTCGTAAAACTTGAAATATTACCTGGAGGTGTTGCTGCTTGTGTTTGTCTAATGAATTAGAGTAGACGATTAGAACATCAAAGAACACTCTAATAAAGGTTCAGTGAGGCCTGAATAGTTTCTCCATCAACCACTTAAATGTGCACGTGCATTGATCAAGCCAAAATGCATGACAATGTGTGTGTGCGCGTGCGCACGCGCATGCTATGGAGCTGAATCCAAAGCTATGTGTGCATATACAAGTCAAGCTATGTGTGCATATACAAGTCCACTACCAAAGTCAAAGACACGTATGTGTGCGCGCCTGCTCTGTGTGTGTGTGTGTGCGTGCTATGGAGCCGAATCCAAAGCTGTGAGTGCATATACAAGTCCACTACCAAAGTCAAAGACACATGTGTGCGCACGCCTACTGTGTGCGTGTGTGTGTGTACAATAACAAAACCCAAAACTCCAACCAATTGGAAAGAAGTCCAGAAGCTTAAAGCCAATATATAGGGGTTGACAACGATGTGTTTGAGGCCATGCGTGAGTGTAGAGAGCTCTAGGTGGCTCTACAGTTACAATACACTACCATGCAAAAATATGTCAAAGCTGAAAACCAACATGTGTGTATGTGTGAGCTACGCTCATGTGAGAGTTGTATATGCTCTCAACGCAAGTCTCGTGTGTGTGTGTGTGTGTGTGTGTGTGTGTGTGTGCACGTGCACGTGTGTTTGCATGTGTTCTCCCACACATGCCCTATATTCATCTCCTTTCACTATGTCTGTGCATGTGTACTCCCACACATGCCCTATCTTCATCTCCTTTCACTATGTCTGTGCATGTGTACTCCCACACATGCCCTATCTTCAACTCCTTGGTCTCATTGTTGCGGTACTGCAACTTTCAATTTGCGTTAATTTTTTGTTAGTGTTCCTAGCACTGCCTTCAAGAATTGATTTTAGTCGTGCTGTTTGCCAGTGAGTTTATGAATCTTGGCCTTGATTTCTTTTAAGAGCTGGCTTCAATTCCAAGCTCCCTTGATTTTCAGGCCTTCACACGCAATGCAAGGGTCTCCAAACAAATTTGCAAACGACCAATCTGTAGCAAATATTCATGCTATGAGGCTTCAACCTTAGGTTTGGGGTCAAGGGGATGCACATCCATCACCTCACAAGAGTTTGGCCCTGATACCAATTATAGAGACGCGTGCACAAATGCTGAGTGTGAGGAGGGGAGAGGAGACATAGACAGGAGACAAGTTTGATTGGAAGTGTGCTTGTTGGTTCCTTATTGTAGATATAAGAAGGATGATGAGTTTATGGTTAGTGTTAGTGTAGGGAGTTAGTCATGACGAGGACAAGTAGCCACTATGGCCCTTTACCCCAACACTAAAAGCCCTCGGCCTCAATCTACTAAATAAGAGCTCACACATAAAAATAAATTGCAATTGTAGATGCTACAAAATCATGGAGTTCAACTTTGAATATGATGAGGAAATTACAAAAATAAGCAACATGAATAGGCATTTGGTGGCTTTTGTTATCTTGCCTACTAATAGCTGCCTTTGTTTACCTATTCAGAGCAAACTCACAGAGCAATTGTAGATGCTACAAGATTATGGAGTCCAACTTTGAATATGATGAAGAACTTACAAAATAAGCAACATGAATAGGCGTTTCGTGGCTTTTGTTATCTTGCCTGCTAATAGCTGCCATTATCTACCTATTCAGAGCAAACTCACAGAGAGACTCTTGGATTGAGATGGGCAAAGCCGAAGAGCGATCAGAACCATGTAGGTGGAAAATGGAGTGAAGGATTAACCGCTATGCATGTCTACCATATTTATTGGGCCAAAACACAGCAAGAATTCCCATGATTATCTCGTTGCTTGTGGGCTTCTAGAAGCTTGTAGGCTGTAAATAGAGATTGTGTTTATGTGTGTGCGTGTGCATGTGTGGAAAAATACCTACAAATTTGTAGCACTAAACTTGATCCTTCACACATAGGTTTGATTCTATTTCAATCACATTCTTGATGTAGCACTAGTGTTGCAATCGATTTTGACTCTAATACAATGTTGCATATTTAATTTTCTCAACGTTTTTGTGCCATTGTTAGGCCATAATTGTAGACACTTTTGGCCTCACCACAAATCCAACTAATTTGGTGCACACAATAAGGAATTTACACACCAAACACTTGGTCCCTTCATCATTTAATTAGTGAATTCACCTAAAAATCATGCACAAAATAATGAAAGAAATGTGAGGAACCAACTCTCCTCTTGTGCTCCTCCCTCTCCTTGCTTCCCCCTCAGCTCACATGCTCTCACCTTGCTTCCACTCTCATCTATTAAAAAAAACCAATCATTGGCACGTAGTAAAAGTCTCCACCACGCCTTTTGATCCCCCTTGGGAATTTATCTTGGGCTTGCTTCCCATGCCCTTCCGAACTCCCCCTTTGAGATCTTCCCCCAAACTAGGCCTTAGGTCTCTTCGACACCCCTCGCCTTGGCATGCTTGATTCAGATCTACTCGACCAACTTGACCGAATCCTTTGATCGTTTAGCATTCTCTCACCTTTCAACAAAATCATTGTCCTCAATGATCTTGTAGGGAAGTGTTAGAAAATAAACAAATTATAGTGTACAAAACACGTGCCACTCTAGGGAAGATTTAGTTATGGTCAACTTGTCGTTTTCTAACTTGGTTTCTTATCCAAACTTGGACCTCATATTGCCCCTTGCAATATCTACAAACTATAGAGCTATATCAAAGACACTAATGAACTAGTAGTCAATCTAATAGCCCCATCATAGATCATAAATTATTTAATACAAAAACATTTTAAGATCCTAATATTCTTGCTTGTTGTACTTTTTAGTATAAGACCTTCTTTGGAGTGAAACTTTTGCTACTCTCTCCATCCCTTCAAAAGATTCATTGTCCTGAATGATAGCTTTAAACTTAAGTTCCTTTATTTAACTATGTAGATCCTCAATAGATGCATCCCATACCACATCGTAAAGCAATCCACATAGCTAAGTGAACTCGTCTTCAAAAATCCTAGTCTCCTTGGCCAATTTTAATTTTATAGATGGTGTCATTATGAAAATCACAATGACCTTTTTAGTGTCTTGAGCTTTTCTTTTACTTTCCTAAAACAACTTGTCTATTGTGGTATAGATAAAGAGTCAAATAGAGTTTTTCTTTATCATAACGTAACCATCTCTCTATAGTAGTGACCACATACTGATAGTGTCTCCCTAAATTCCGCCTTGTTTGTGTCCTTGCACTTCCTTGGTTGGCGTGCAAACAAGAGAATTCTATCAAGCAAAACAAACAAAGGTCCAATATTTACTATGCTATGTACATGTGCCTTTACTCAAGTCCTCTTGTCCTACTTGAGAGTGTAATGAATCAATATAAAAGTTCTCATTCACCATATTTCTAAGAAACGTGACCATAAATATCTTGCAATTGCCTCTTGCTTGAGTCTAGGGACCACAACATTTTATTCATCTAATATGCTTTACAAGTTATTGAAATAATATAAAATATCTCAATGATATCATGAATCAACTTGACTTGGAATTAAGTTTTGGATATCTGAAAAGCCCGCTCTTTTACTCCTTCCATGCCACGTATTTTACATGCTACTTGCATATACAATGAGAAGTTTCTAGTATTAAATGTCCCATAACTCAAGACCGAAGCTTCTGTTTAATAATGTTTCTCTTTTTCCTTCATTTGAGTTTTCATTTTAGACAATAACATGCAAATTAACTTCATTTCAACCCCCAGTTCTTCTACACGTGTGTTAAGCAACCAAAATTGCTCGTGCGTAGCAAAGTGGCCTTCCCAATTTTACCTCTTCTTCTAAGTTTTTGGGGTCGGCCATAGGTTGAATCCCAATAGGTATTTCCACCAGCTCTTTACTACCATTTCAATGTGCTAAAACTCTCTAGAATTGAAATATAACTTCAAAAACTTTTGCAAAAAAAAGTTAATACTTCCCAAATTTTCCTCTAGACTCGCATGCTCCTCCGAGCACCACCCAATTGTTGAGTGGCATTGCTAAACTTTTGTTATGGCACGCAGCAAAACGTTTGTGAATTTCAATCACTTATAGGAAATAGAGTGCTTAGACCATGGGTTCTAGTTTTCCCCCAAATTGATGACATTGACAACCTACAAAAATGTCAAACTTGCCATTTTGGGGGCTTTTACAAAAACTGCTCCATCATGAAAAGCAAGCGAGCATGATTGACAACGTATTGCACACTCCAAAACTGCAATTTGTTGAGTGATCTACAAGAGAAAGGAACATGTGCCTTGTTGAATTATATCCAAGAGGAAATTGAGTAACAACCTTTAAGATAAGCCGAATAAGACTAGTTTTTTCCTTTGTAGCGGCTTGAATTAACCCCACCTGATTGTTTGCTACAAATCGCTTCCTCTCTTGGCCATGAAGTAATGCAAGAAGGAATCATATGCTTGCATGATCACTTGAGCAAGTCGGCCTTGCCAAATGAACATACTCTCGTGGTGCATAACATTTATGTGAGGCTCAACCTTTTCCATTGCATACCACTTACTCCAAATTCCATCGGGGTTTCCACCAAATGTTTCAGTAAAACAAGGTGACTACCTTGATTTCAAGGCACCTGCTAATAGCATGATAAGGGTGCATTTACTTCAAAGTGTGAGCTCACCAATGTCGGATGTTCCAGCTATATGGAATATGTCCATCTAGGGCACAAATCATCACTTCCATGTTCTATATGTGAGGAGTGAGCAACCTTTCTTACTCGCGATCGTTGTCCATCAAACCCTCCCTAATCTGGGTTACAATGGCTTCACACAATATGCATATTTCACGAGCCTCTTTCTTTGTGATGGTATCCTTTATTGAAAAGACATTTTATGGACACTTCAAAACTTTGCGTGTTAATGAGTCTTCAAAATTCTTGCCTGTCTTTTATTTAAAATGATAGAAGCCGTCTCCTAAGCCAACGACTTTGTCCTTATGATCCGACATGGCAAGAAAACCACCTTTTGTAGCCCTTGCAATTTGTTCACTTATTTTCTTTCACCAAGTATCCAAAATACTTTGTAAGATGTGGGTGGCAAAGTCCCTTAATTTGCCTTGCCTATCCAATGCATTTTGAAAGCCATGAGAATCAACAAAGCAGGTTTCAATAGCTTCATGAGATGTCCTTTAAAGGACGGGCTCTACTACCTCTTGCTATTCATTCTTCACAGCACGTTCAATAGAAGAAACATCAATTTATCCCTTTTGATGCCCAAGCAAAAGTAACTCCCCGCACCGACCGGTTGTAGTCACCTATGTCCATGGCTGGAACACAAATAGAATAAAAGCCTACGAGTGTGCCAGAAGTGCCCCCCCTTGGGTTATGATACCAAATGCAAGGAGCTATCTCACCTCCTATGCTCCTCCTCTTCTTGCTCCCCCCTCAGTTCACCTACTCCCACCTTTCCACACTTGTATACAAAAGAAACCAATAATTGGCATGCTGCAAAACTCTCCACCCAACCTTTTGACTCCCCTTGGGATTCTATTATGGGCTTGCTTCCCATGCCCTTTCAAACTCCCCCTTGGAGATCTTATACCAATCCAAGCCTTAGGATGCATGATCTGGATCTTCTTGGCCAAATTGATCAAATCTTTTCATTGTTGAACACAAGCATTCACCAACGGCTATGTATCACCAATAATTAAACTGACATACTCACTTGACTTGAGATGTGTGTAAGCATACAAACTAATACCAAACCCTTCTCATGAAATATGCCACGTTCTATCTAATTTCCACTTTGTAAGCCAATTTGATAATGTGTATACGACATTGATGGGCGCACACACACAAATTGGTCAAGAAATCATGCACAATGCCACTCATTCTATCCTCATCTTATTCCAATTTTAAATTTTTTTGGACACACATATTGGATTGAACGCATGTATGCACACACTACCCAAGTGCATGCATCCACATCTACTATCATCATAAATACATAACTACTCTCTATGAGGCATGACAAGAAGGATGCACTAAAGTCTAAGATCCAATCTTGGGTAGAAGAACTATCTTTTCTCAACAAGAAACATGAAGGTAACAAAGAGGAAATTAACAAATCCCCATCATTGTTACTTGTGATAGCATTAACCTCTTCAATCTTGGCTTTACCCGTGTTTTCTTTCTTGGCATCATCATGCTTTTCCTTTATAATGCCCTTTTTCTAGTTAAAGAAGTTATTCTTCATGTGCCCGTTCTTCTTGCAATGATGGCTCTCAAGATCTTTGTTGCCTATAGACTTATCATCGATTGCCACAATGTCACGGGAACCGAATAATAGAGATCGATAGCAAAAGATAGAGAAAGAGATCTTTGTATTGATGAATCTTTGTAGAGTTTTGATACAACAGAGGAGCAAAATATATGGGCGCACTCCGTTGTACGGAGCTCGAACCTCCCGACCACCCCCGAGCTTCAGTTCGCTTGCATGCAGCGTCTCACTCGCACTCGCACTCTCACTCTCACTCTCACTCGCACTCGCACTCGCACTCGCAGAAGAAGAGATCGGTGAATGATCCCCAAACGCACCCCCCGTCGTGCTTTTATCCTTCTTTTCCTCGAAAAGCCTGCACGATTTTCGTATCAAGTATACCTGCGAGAATAATATAAGAACGTGATCGCTAAGCGATCCGTAAAGGTTAGATTTTTTCTATCATGACACTTTGCACAGATCCTGTTTCACACATTGATTTCTGCATCGCCTACAAAATAGCCAAAAGAACATACTCGTGCAACCAATTCAAAATGATAATCAAAGTAAAAAACATAATTATATACCTTCATAATCTCAATTGCCATACTCTACCATGAAGAAAGAATCCACTTCTTGGTTGATAGCAAGGAGAACTGTATGATGTTGTAGGTCTGTCTGTCCCTGTGTACATTACACTGCTACTGCCTTCTGTTTGTTTTCATCATAACTTTTACAAACAAACTTAGAATAGAGCAATCCAGGTACTCAAAACGACGGGAATAGGTCTGGTCTACAAGACAACGCGGACCGAATTGCGAAAAATATCTCTGTTTGGCTAAAAACGCAACTTTTAGGTCGTGACTCATAAAACCTCTATTTTTGGGTCTCCACTACTTTTACAACTTATTTTAAGCCTACCCATGCATTTTAAGTTAAAACACATAAATATAAAACATTGATATTAATAAAAATTTCAATTTTACTATTCATAGACAGACTATCTGTTATTCATTAATCTTTATCAAATACGTCTTTAGTGTATTATTTAAAAAATAATAATATATGTTCTCTCTTAATATCTCAAACGCATTCATATAAGCTCTATTTAATAGATTATTCAACAATCTTTCAAATCGTGCTAACGAAAGATATGTCCTGCTACATTCTTTTCGACTTTAAGAACTTCAAAGACTAGTCCTATTACATTCTCCCCTTATCAAAATTAACTCTGTCCTCAGAGTTGGTCTAAAGAGAGGAAAATTCTCTTTGCAAAACACTAAGATCAACCCATGATGCATCCTCTACTGGATAGTTCTGCCACTTAACCAAAACTTCTACAATGTTTCTATTTCTCAGATGTTTAAAACGCCTATCTAGTACTAAGTCTGGTTCTACAGTCAATGGTCCGTCATCTTTCAACTTAGAGTTGTCCTCTAAAACATGATGCACATTAGGAACATACTTTTTCAATAAACTCACATAGAATACATGATGCACTTTAACATGAGAAGGCAATTCCAATTTGTAAGCTAATGAACCAATGCGCTTCAAAATTTTAAATGGACCAACAAATCGTGGAGACAATCTTCTATCATTTCCAAGAATCAAATGAGACTTCTCAGGAATAACCGTTAAAAAACCATATCACCAGTTTCATACTCCACAACACGATGTTTCTTGTCATAATACAGTTTATGTCTCTTTTGAGATTCTCTAATATTCCCCCTGATTTTGGCCAACTCGTTATCCATTTTCTCAAGCATCTCACGTGACAGTTCTACCTTATTCCTCGAGCTAAGAAAATTTATAGGTGTGGGACAGTTATAGCCATACATTGCATCAAACGGAGTCATCCTAATAGATGAATGATATGAACTGTTGTATGCAAATTCAAGCAAAGACAAATATTCATTCCACTTAGATTGGTTTTCATTGACATACATTCGTAACATATCTTCTAAAATACGATTCACCCTCTCCGTTTCCGCATCGTTTTGAGGATGGAAAGCATTAGACATGCGTAACTGGGTACCTATAGAGTCAAAAGTCGCTCTCCAGAAATGAGAAGTGAACTTAGAATCTCTATCAGACACTATGCTCTTGGGCATGCCATGCAAACGAAATATCTCTTTCATAAACAAGTATGCAATGGTCAATGCAGTATAAATTATTTTTACAGGAAAGAAGTGAGCTTGTGTTGTGAGTCTATCTACCACCAGAAAGATCGAATCATACCCTCCACGAGTAGTAGGAAGTCTAATGATAAAGTCCATGGATATACACTCCCACTTCTGTAAAGGAATGTCTAAGGGTTGAAGGTCACCAGGCATCCTCTTATGCTCAATCTTAACTTGTTGACATTGAAAGCACTCACACACATAATTCTTAACATCCAATTTCATATGCAGCCAAAAGAATAAGGTTTTAATCTTTTCATATGTCTTATTTAATCCAGGATGACCACAAAAAGGTGAATTATGACACTCATGCAGAATTTGACTCTTAAAAGCAGAATTTGCAAGAATACACAAGCGGTCATAATAATACAGATTTCCCTTATACAAGTGATATCTGTTCTCATACATCTCACCAATATTCTCACGCAAGAATTTCAAAATAGGCATGTAAAAAGAATCATTTTCAACTTCGGCATGTATCTCATCAACCAAATCGGATTGCACAACAGTCAACAAATTACACATGGGCCTACGACTCAATGCATCTGCAACTTTATTTTCTTTTCCACACAAATACTTCAAATCAAAATCATACCCAGCTAGCAATTCAATCCATCTCCTTTGTCTGTTATTTAACAATGGCTGAGTGAAAATATACTTCAAGTTTTGATGATCAGTACGCAATTCAAATTTTACACCAAGCAAGAGATGACGTCAATGCTTCAATGCATGAACAACAGCAAGCAATTCTAGATCATGTGTTGCATAGTTCAATTCATGTAGTCTTAATTTCCTAAACTCATATGCAACCACTCTTCCTTCTTGTGTCAAAACACACCCTAGTTGTTCACCACTAGCATCACATGACACAACAAATGGTTTGCCCATCTCAGGAACTTTCAAAACACAATTTTCTGCTATTTTAGCCTTCAAGGTCTCAAAAGCAGTCTCACAGGTAGAAGTCCACACAAAACCCTTGTCTTTCTTGGTCAATTCGGTCAAAGGACTTGCTATCTTAGAGAAATATTTAATGTGTGCTCTCTCATATTGTGCTAGACCCATAAAGCTTCTTACATCTCTTACTAACATAGTCTTAACTTTATCAAGACCAAATACACAATCTGATCCTTTGCAAAAGTACACTTACTTGCTTTGGCATACAATTTATGTTCACGCAAAACCTCAAATGTTTTCTTTAAGTGCAATGCATGATCTTCTTCATTCTTAGAATACACAAAAATATCATCCAAGAATACCAGAATGAAGTCATCAAGGTACGGGTGAAAAATATTATTCATTAAGCACATGAAAGTTGCTGGTGCATTAGTCAAACCAAAAGCAAGAACTCTAAATTCATAATGTCCATAACATGTACGAAAAGAAATCTTTGGAATGTCCTCGGCCTTGATACGGATTTGATGGTAGCTAGAACGAAGGTCAACCTTTGAAAATATTGTGGCACCACTCAAATGACTAAGCAGTTTATCTATGTGAGGAAGAGGATATTTGTTCTTAATGGTGTGTTTGTTTAATCCCCTATAGTCGATGTATAACCTATATGTACCATCCTTTTTCTTTTTGAATAACACAAGACTACCCCAAGGAGATACACTAGGCTTAATGAAACCCTTTTTTCAAAAGATCATCAAGTTGTATCTTGAGCTCTTTAAGCTCATCAATATTGAACCTGTATGGAGCTCTTGAATAAGCTGGATATAGATCTATGGCGTGGTCTACCGCTCTAGGCGGAGGCATACCAGGAATATCGTCCGGAAACACATCCTTAAATTCATGTAAGAGATCCTCTATAAATTCTGGATTTGTCTCTTTATGTTTATCCCCAAATTCTCTTTAATCTCATTAGCAAACACAAGCAACGTCTCACACTCTTATTTAAGTCACCTTATCAATTCCATTGCCAAAACTAGATTTAGAATCTCTTTCTTTCCACAAAGAGTGTGGCTTATCATCATCAAATGATTAAAGATATATTTTTCTTTCTTAACAATCAATCAAAACATGATTTTTAATGATGTAATTGATACCAATGATAACATCATGCATATCAATGTTTATGATATAGAAATCATCGTTATACTTCCGACTCTTCAAAGAAAAAAAAATAAAATTTCTACTAACTCTTTCGTGAAACTATTATTACCACTAGTTAAGTCCACAAGTCTTTTAACTTCTCGTTTTAATTTCAAGTTTAATTTTTCAATCAATTTAGACGATAAGAAGCAATGAATACTATCCAAATCAATTAAGAAATTCAAATTTTAATCTCAACTTATACGCATAAATTCGATCTCACAGAAGCTTTCAAAGGACGTATCAAAGACATAAAACATCACGAAGAAGGGGTAGATGACTTACCTTTATCGTACGCATCGCCAAAAGTCTCCAATTGAGTCATCTTGGTACGTATTGTCTTACCGGTCACCTTGCTCGAGCATTCGAAAGTCTGGTGGTCGTGTTCTCGATATTGAAAGTATAATCCAAATCTTTGAGTTCTTCAATCCACGCTTCTAAATCTTCGCATATCTTTCTTATGCCATCAAACTCTTTAAGCTTAGCTTTCGTTAAGAATGATTTGGTTGTCGCTTCTCCCATATCGTCATCGTTTCTTTTGGCGGTACCACAGCGCCACCACGATGATTATTGTTTCTAGGTGGATTAGCATGGTTTTCACCTTCATGTTGGCCATCAAGGTCTACATAGATATCAAGCTCTCGTGCTGCTTTGCCCCACAGAGCCTCAGCACACTCTCGATTTGCAATTTTCAGATCTTCTCATAGTCGTCGAATCAGGTCTTCATGCTCATCCTCCTCTCGTATCCTTCCATGTCCAGAATCAACCGCTTGCTCTGATACCAATTGTCACGGGAACCGAATAATAGAGATCGATAGCAAAAGATAGAGAAAGAGATCTTTGTATTGATGAATCTTTGTAGAGTTTTGATACAACAGAGGAGCAAAATATATGGGCGCACTCCGTTGTACGGAGCTCGAACCTCCCGACCACCCCCGAGCTTCAGTTCGCTTGCATGCAGCGTCTCACTCGCACTCGCACTCTCACTCTCACTCGCACTCGCACTCGCAGAAGAAGAGATCGGTGAATGATCCCCAAACGCACCCCCCGTCGTGCTTTTATCCTTCTTTTCCTCGAAAAGCCTGCACGATTTTCGTATCAAGTATACCTGCGAGAATAATATAAGAACGTGATCGCTAAGCGATCCGTAAAGGTTAGATTTCTATCATGACACTTTGCACAGATCCTGTTTCACACATTGATTTTTGCATCGCCTACAAAATAGCCAAAAGAACATACTCGTGCAACCAATTCAACATGATAATCAAAGTAAAAAACATAATTATATACCTTCATAATCTCAATTGCCATACTCTACCATGAAGAAAGAATCCACTTCTTGGTTGATAGCAAGGAGAACTGTATGATGTTGTAGGTCTGTCTGTCCCTGTGTACATTACACTGCTACTGTCTTCTGTTTGTTTTCATCATAACTTTTACAAACGAATTCAGAATAGAGCAATCCAGGTACTCAAAACGACGGGAATAGGTTTGGTCTACAAGACAACGCGGACCGAATTACGTAAAATATCTCTGTTTGGCTAAAAACGCAACTTTTAGGTCGTGACTCATAAAACCTCTATTTTTGGGTCTCCACTACTTTTACAACTTATTTTAAGCCTACCCATGCATTTTAAGTTAAAACACATAAATATAAAACATTGATATTAATAAAAATTTCAATTTTACTATTCATAGACAGACTATCTGTTATTCATTAATCTTTATCAAATACGTCTTTAGTGTATTATTTAAAAAATAATATTATATGTTCTATCTTAATATCTCAAACGCATTCATATAAGCTCTATTTAATAGACTATTCAATAATCTTTCAAATCGTGCTAACGAAAGATATGTCCTGCTACATTCTTTTCGACTTTAAGAACTTCAAAGACTAGTCCTATTACATTCAAGGATTGATTCTTTTGTCATTTCCCCTTAAATTGTTATCTATCTTTGTCAATAGAGAGGACTATATTTGTGTTGCATTAATCCACATACTTATGTCTAATCTGGTAGCAAGGTACTTTCTAGCCACGTTGTCAAATTTCAAGGAAACTGTTGAAGGGTGTGCAAAATGTGGTGTGTGTGTGTGGGGGGGGGGGGGGGGGGGGGGGAGAGAGAGAGAGAGAGAGAGAGAGAGAGAGAGAGAGAGAGAGAGAGTGAGAGAGAGAGATAAAACAATGTGGGTGGAATACTAGCTACTAAATGAGTGAGACCCCTCTTTCTTTTATGTAGAAAGAATAAGATCATAGGTTAGTGAAGTTAGTGGACATCAGGACACTGGAAGTCTGATCTTGAGGCAAGGCACATGCTGCCTTTACCCCAATAGCTCTTAGTTAAAGGAAAATGTGTGGATAAGTGGGTCCTACTAGCTAACTACTAGTATATACAAGCTATGTAGTCAAGAGACTCTCTTAGCCTATGCTCAATGGCTCAATGACTTAATCCACACGCAATCATATCGGCTCTAGTGATAGTCAAGTGTGAGAATCCATGCTAGAAGCTGCATGCAAATCTCCCAAATATCTCTCTATGGTCTCCATAGCTCCACAACATACCATGCTAATGTCAGTCATTGTGTGACTGACAATCCTTTGGGTCCCATGTTAGCTGATAGGTCAAGCCTCGATACTAGTAGGTCGTACATGAGACGCTCGAACACTGACAAAATCTGCACAACCCTGGCTGCACTAGTCTCCTCAGCGATATCTACATACACTACATCATCAAGAATACTAATCATGCATGGATGTGTAATCGTCGACACTAGGATGGCTATGTCCCTCTCATCCATAGGTAGAACTACGTGTCCTGGCATCAACTCATTAGCCTCTAGCATGATCGTATCAAAGAACTCCATGTCTGTCATCTCTACCTATGTCTCTAGGGAGCAGACTGGCTCTACCTCTATCCACATAGACTTTGACAACACTTGTTGTGTCTCACTGGAGAAATTCCACTCCACCTCTCACTTGCATGGTGGAGCTCACTTGCAAAGGAGACACGTCTCATCTCTCGTTCATCACATACCAACAACAAAATCAAGTCTACATTGTTTCCTACCTTAGATACATGTATAGGGAAGACCAAGCCACTCCGGCTCCCCCGTGCAATCACTAGCGATTCACGATGCATCCTAAAAGACTGCTTTTTAAGAAGTATCTGACACCCAAAATCTGCTGATTGTCTCACTGATATCAAACTCTATCTTAGCTGAAGAACATAGCACACATGTTGAAGTGCATATAATGCACCATTGGACAATGACAAACATACATCTCATGCTCGTACAATGTCAAACGCCAAACCATTGACCAAGTGCACATGACCAAAGATCCCACTAGAGAAAGTGCTAAACCACTCATGATGTGGTGCAATATGGAAAATTTTATCCTCATCTAGCAACCAACAGGAAGAACTGTCACCTCTTGAAGATATATAAGCAAGAGGAACGCTAGAGGTAAACGTGACATCACCATCACTAGCATACAAAGCTGACACTCTAGCATGTGTCAAAGCCATCTTTGCATCTCACATACATCATTGTCGTTGCCTTGTATCGTTCAAAGCAACGATGCCTAATGTGCCCTTTGTGACCACGATGCCAATAATGCAAGTATCACCATAAATGAGATCTCCATCTCTCATGAGTCATCTCTATAGACTCTAAAATGTCACACGTATCTACTAGATGGTTGTCAAGAAACCAAAATTACGGCAAGAAATCCTAGTAGAAATTTGAGAGAGTCTCCCTTGTAAACTGAGAAAAAGCTCAATCATAAACCATTCCAAAATGGCAACAAACTACGGGATCACTCGACCACTACATCAATCTGATGCTCACATGTACCTCTACCAAAGAAATGCATGTCCAAGACTCGATGTACCATGACAAAGTAGCTTGTGCTATACCAAGCAGAATCTGTGCATAGACAATCCGGGGATAAACAACTCTCAAAAGAGCATAAAATGCATAACCGTATGCGTAAGTAGAGAGAAAATATGATGCTCAATACACATTCCACAAAATTGCATGCACAACTCAACAATTGCAAGGACATTGTACATGCAACTTGTAGAACCTGTGACTACATGTAAGTTGTAGCCACTATGAGTATACACGAATCTTACTCCTGCCATAGTGGGTACGAGAACACCAATCTATGTGCAAATTGACAAAACCTATCAAGGTGAGAGGCAAACTCGATCACCGTCAAAGTGGGAGCAAATCTCAACCACTAAAGCATCGAAGAGTAAGCTGCAAATATGTAGAAAGCATGTCAAGAATCTCGGGGGAAACGAGTAGAGTTTTTCATGAAATTCAAGCAAAATCTCACCAAAACAAAAAGACCATAAACATACATTCAATGTTTTAGTAGCAAATCCACATGTGGTATACATAAATTACCAAATATATTGGCAATCTAGCTCACTTCTGAATGAGCAGCTCTATGAACAACTATACTTGCCAAAATCCCTGTAAACTTATGTATCTGTGACCTACAAGCTGTAACTAGCTCATTGTATCCGCATATGCATACATAGCAAAAAACTATTGGAATTAGGGTTGCAGAGAAATGCACACAGCTTGGAGAAGACGAAGGAAGCTCAAGGCACACAATAGAGAGTGTGTTACTTAGTGTGCAATGGAAAGATTGATAGTCCTAGAGTGATGGGCGTATATACAATGCTCGGGGGGAAAAACCTCCTAAAGAGGGAAAAAATGCCCCGGCGGTCCTAGTGTTTTCACACACATCACTATCACATTTATATGGTAACAAATCCCCCCTGGAGTGATGCGGTGAACGAGAGCTGGCACATGAGTAAAGGGAAGTGCCATGCCCTGAGGACATGATCAATCCACAAAGGAGAGTAAGCCCAAAGCTTTGCGGAAAGCTTCAAGCTTCTCACGAGACAATGCCTTTGTAAAAAGATCTGCAAGGTTGTCCTATGTTAGCACATAAGCCAAGCCGATCTCTCCTGCTGAGAGCCTCTCCCTGACATAGTGGTAATGCACCACAATGTGCTTTGTGAGAGCATAAAAAACTGGGTTCCTCGCAATTGCCAATGCGCTCTGACTGTCAGTGTAGATAGTGTTGGCAGTGTCCCGTCCAACACCAAAATCAGCCATAAGGCGTCTGAGCCATACACACTCAACCGTAGCTATGAAGATTGCCCTGTACTCAGCCTCACAACTCGAAGTGGCCACATTATGTTGCTTCTTGCTCAACCATGATATACATGAACTGCCAAGCATGAAACAAAAAACCACTTGTGGCCACTCGTGTGTCAAAACGACCAGCCCAATCTGAGCCCGAAAAAGCATGTAAGTCTAGCGGCAATGACCCCCCCTTGGCATAAAACAAGCCAAGATGTAAAGTGCCACTAAGGCACCGGAAAATCCTCTTGACAGCCTGCCAATGCTTAGACCCTGGGTTATGCATAAATTTGCTGATCTGTGAGACTGCAAACTGAATATCCGGCCTCGTGTTCCATACATAAATGAGGCAGCCAACAACAATTTGATAAAGAGTGACATCAGCAGGATCGCCAGCATCATGTAGACTCAACTTCAAACTTGCTTCCATGGGAGTGGAAATAGGTTTGCAATCCTCAAGTCCAAACTTACATAGCCATGTCTCTATGTAACTTTTCTGACACAAGGCAATACCACCATCACACTGCTTAAACTATATACCCAAGTAATAATGCAACAGCCCCAAATCTTTCATCTTGAAAGTAGCATTCAAATCAACCTTAAATTCAGCAATATGTCTCTCAATTGGTCCAGTGATCAACAAATCATCGACGTAAAGAACCACAATGAGAAGTACATAACCCTCACACTTTACATATAGTGTGCTTTCTGTTGGACTGTTACGAAAGCCTCGTTTGACGAAATGAGTGTCAGCTTTCTCATACCAAGCCCGAGGAGATTGCTTTAACCCATACAAAACCTTCTTACATCTACACACTTTGTCCTCTTGTCCTTTTATGACAAAACCGCGAGGCTGTGTTACATAAACTTTCTCAAATATGTCACCATTCAAGAAAGCAGTAACAATGTCTTATTGATGTACATCCCAACCAAAATGAGCTGTCAATGCACATAAAAAATGCACAGTAGTCATACGACAAGTGAGAGCAAAATTCTCTTCATAATCTATGCCTTTTTGTTGTGCATAACCCTTTGCAACAAGTCGAGCCTTATGGCAATCGATCTCACCATCCGGCTTGCGTTTCAACTTGTAAACCCACTTTGTACCAATGGCTTTTTTTCCAGGAGGCAAATCACATAAAGTCCATGTGTCGTTTTCTATAAGTGCATCACATTCTGATTGCATGATAGCCATCCAATTTTTTGAATTCTGTGCTTCATCAAAAGACAGAGGCTCCTCAACATCATGTAAGCTAGACATAGCCAAAGCATAACAATCTGATGCATAAGATGCATGGCTAAAGCCTGAACGAGTACGATTAGACAAAGGTGCATCCAATTTACTATCACGCAAAGTGTGCACCAACCATTTTGGCATACCTCTAGCTTGCTCATTTTCAGCCCTTTCCTCATCAAGTACATCTGCATCAGTAATAGACTGATCTGTAACATTTTCAAAAGCCCCCATAGGCTATACATTTGCCTCATTGGAACTTACATTTGTATTTCCACCACTAAAAAGAGGCAACAGAGTGTCATAAATTTCTTGTGAGCTTACATTACTGTCTCTAGTACATGACAGCAAGGGCTGAACAGAATCTTCCACAAACACTACATCCCGTGAAACCAGAATACGTTTTGTTTGCAGATGATACAACCTATAACCTTTGCTTTTAGCACTATAACCAACAAAAATACATTTGACAGCCTTATCATCCAATTTTCTGCGCTGTGTTTGTGGCACCAAAACATATGTCAAACAACCAAAAACACACATGTGCTCAATAGAAGGCTTTACATCATGCCATGCTTCATATGGAGTAATAGACTACAAAGCTTTTGTAGGACACATGTTTAGTACATAAGTGGCACACATGATGGCCTCAAGCCAAAAAGAATGCAGCAAAGCTTGACTTTTGACCATACATCGTGCCATTTTCGTAAGTGACCTGTTTTTCCTCTCAGCAATACCATTTTGCTGAGGTGTATAAGGCATTGTTCATCGGTGTTTTATCCCACGACTAGCCAAAAATGCATTGAATTCATGAGACATATACTCCCCCCCTCGATCGGAACGAAGGGTGCATAGTACATTTCGAGACATTTTTAGCCATAGCCAGAAATTGTTTGAAGCACATAAAAACTTCGGACTTCGCTGTAAACGGAAATACCCATGCATGCTTGGAGTAATCATCAATGAAAGTCACGAACTAAAGGTAATTGCCCAAGGATGGAGTTTGCATGGGCCCACAAACATCGCTATGCACAAGCTGCAACGTGCATGTGGCCCGCTGCATGTGGCCCGAACTGAACCATCCTTTGGAAACTTAGAACGTAGCATTTTACCCAAAATACAGCCTTCACAAACATGTTTGACAGGTGCTTCAAGAGGCGGAAAAGAAGCAACCATATCAGATTTCTGTAGACGCAGCAAACTGGCAAAATTCAGATGACCAAAACGTGCATGCCAAAGTTTTGCATCTGAAATAGCCCTTGAATCTGCAACAGCATTTGCAAAATTTTGTCCACACTTGTTATACAAAGTGAGCTTATACAGCCCACGGCACAAAAGGCCAGATGCAACAATTTCATCACCAAAACTGAGATGATGAACTGTACATCTGTCATCCACAAATTTGACTACAAGTCCAAGTCTAGCAATTGCGGATACAGACAAGAGATTCTTCTTGATCCCAGGTACATAAAGTGCATCAACAAGTGTGAAGGAACTGCCATTAGCAGAAGTAAGCACAATCTTTTCAACTCCCTGAACTGGATAAGAGGCATTGTTGGCACAAGTGACTGAATTCCCATGAGGGACAAACTTGAGAGAGGTGAACAATTCACGATGTGAGGTAATGTGCTTTGTAGCACCACTGTCGAAATACCACACATGTGCATCGCCAGCAACTAACAAGCATGCATCATGGACAGTAGGATTGTAAGTGCACTCTGCACTAAAAGCCCATTATGCATCAACATCAACAACAGAGTCTCCTTTCACAGAAGACTCAACAATGGCTGCATCGAAGCATCAGGAACATAATTTTTCCACTCGCAGTAGAACCATAAGAAGTGGCTGTATTGCTGTTACCACCCTTTCTCTGAGAAGCAATAAAAGCCTGCTCAACTGCACGCTGCCTAGTCCTGTTTTTTCTAGAAAGTGACTCTTGCAACAACAATGTGCATAATGCATCAAACTTGACAACTTTAGGAATTCCTATAAGTCTCCAAGTACTAGCAAAAGTCTGGTAAGAATTTGGTAAGGCATCGAGAACAATCTGCACAAGGGAATTGTCTGAAATGACTTCACCTGCAAAAGTAAGTTGCTCATTGATATCCTTGACACTAGCAAGGAAAGTGTCCATAGTATCTTCCTCATGCATAATCTTTGACTCCAGCTCTTTACGTAGCAAAGCAATTTTAGCCTCATTGTGACTTGCATAATGACCATCCAAAATATCCCAAGCCTGTTTTGCAGATTTTGTTGAACGGATGTAAGGAACAATGGTGCGCTTCACAGACAACGCAATCAATGCATGAGCATGCGCATCCTTTACATCCCAAAGAGCTTGTTCTGCCGTAGGCAAAACAACTCTAATAGTAGCAATCCTTGCTGGAAGACCTGTTGCAACATCCTCAACATTGCCTATATCCTCAGAACCAGGACGTACATCAATGCCCTGCACAATATTCCAAATGCCCTTTGACACAAGAACGTGTTGCATCATATAAGCCCACATAGGGTAATTGTCCCCATCCAACCTGTCCTCAGTAGCAAACATCTTGAAGACATCTGTGTTGTTGTTAGCCATGGTAAATGCTGCACCTGATGTGAAAACTGCCTGAAAATAGGAGAAACGGAGCGGGAACAACATGTGCTATATAGCACAAACCGTAGAAGACTATAAGGCACCTGTTATGCAAAAATCGGCACTGACAGAAATTCTGCACAAATGATGAAATTGCCTGTGCAGACCTACCTGTAATGGAAACGGAGGCCGAAATGAGCCCAAATCAGAAATATGAGCAGACTGAGCTTTACGAGCTTGCCCAAAATATTTGTTGACCTGCTAATGCTCGCCAAACCTCACTGTAATCGAAGAAAGTGAGTAGGCGTGTGCTGGAGCAACTGGCGACTAAGCCCGGGAGGACGTAACTTGCTCTGATACCAATTGTTGGAATTAGGGTTGCAGAGAAGCGCACACAGCTTGGAGAAGACAAAGGAAGCTCAAGGCACACAATAGAAAGTGTGTTACTTACTGTGCAATGGAAAGATAGATAGCCCTAGAGTGATGGGCGTATATAAAATGCTCGGGGGAAAAAACCTCCTAAAGAGGGAAAAAATGTCCCGGTGGTCCTATTGTGTTTAGACACATCACTACCACATGTATATGGTAACAAAAACTACATAAAATTGTGCTAGAAATACTCTTTAAAGTAGCCCGCACTATTATACAAGAGCACGATAGTTGTGCCGCATAATCTTCATTGGAAAAAGTGCAAGGTATAAATAGAAAACCTTGACTAAAAAGTGATCCTTGGCTGGAACTTCAACCCTCTCCACCCGTGTTGTTGATGTAGAAGACTCCACCCGCCTCTAAGGGAGTGTGTGCCCAAGAAATCACATCTCTCAAGAGCCCCCTGCGAGGGTGTGTAAACACCTCCATGCTCATGTCTAAGAGCACAACAAATAGTGGTGTCAATGACGATCTTGAACCATCGATGCCTGGCCTCCGCCACTTCTTCTTTACCCAAATTTACCAAAAAACCTCAAACCTCAAGCTTTGCACAAGCTTAAATATTTCAACCTCAAAATTTATGCACCCAACTTCAAGCACCTGTCGTGTTTTCAAAAGTGCATCTACATCATACTCGCACATTGTGCAAAACAGAAAACATAAAACTTCTTGTATACAATCACTCTGAGCAGAATATCTGAAAAATAGTGAGGAATTCACAAAAAGCTTATTCTTCAAAATTGTAGACTGTGTTGAAATGGAGGGGCTTATATCTAATCTAGTAGCGAGATACTTGCTAGCCATGTTGTTAAATTTTGAGGGAACTGCTGAAGGGTGCACGAATCGGAGAGAGATAGAGAGAGAGAGAGAGAGAGAGAGAGAGAGAGAGAGAGAGAGAGAGAGAGAGAGAGAGAGAGCCCATAGTGTCGGTGGAGTACTTACTACTAAATGAGTGAGAACCCTTATTCTTTTATGTAAAAAGAAAAAGGTCAATGGTTAGTGAAGTCAATGGGCACTCGGAGATTGGACGTCCGGCCTCAAGGCAAGGCACATGCCGACTTTACCCCAACAACTGCCAAGTGCAAAGTTGCTCATGGTAGCAACCATGATGCAAGCAAAGAAAGGAACATGTGTTTTGGGCAAGCTTCTCATGGCGAACACTTTTTTGGAATTCGGCAAGAAAATTCCCAAAAGATTTCTAAAAGGAGGCCCACTCCCTCTTCCACCCCATGCCATGAACTCTCTCTCAATTTACTATACATGAATTGACATAGCTACAAGAATTGCACAAAACAAGGAGATAAAAAAATCACGATTTTGAGTAAAAGTTTCCTCTTAGCGGTGTGCATGTATCGGAGCCATTACATACGTAGACACAAATCATGGCTAAGGGTACAAGAGTAGGGACCATCCAAGAATCTCACAACTCTCTTGACCATGGTGGTCTAGCCCACATACATTGGTCAAGCCAAAAAACTAGTGGATGCTATGTGCCATTGTGCATACCTCTTTCCTCTTTGCCTTTACGATGTTTTGCTTCTTTATGAACATAGTGAGGGCTACCTTTACGTAGTTTCTCACCGTAGTAAGTTGTACCCTCATACGGCACTCGTCATCCTCCAACTCCTCCTCGTACTAGGCCAGATACTTTAGGCCATTCGACACATAGCCCAAGAGTTGGGCTACCTTGTTCTTTTCTTCTTGTGCGGCTTGCTAAGTGAATGCTGCTTCCTCAGCCTCCAAGGTTGCCTGAGCACCCTAAAGGTAGACTTTGACTAGTTTCATATGGGGCCATGGGGGCAAAGGGAGAGGGAGTAATAGAGAGGGATCATAAGTGTAAGGAGTTTGAAATGAAGGCAATGGATGTTATTTTATCTTCCCTCATTTTAAAGACAAAAAACAAAGATAGATCATGTGAATGAGCGTGAGCAATTCCCACCAACCATTTGGTCACGAAACGCATGCCATAGATGCCTAAAATAGTTTTTTTTTTGGGGACAATAATGATGTAAAATACAAGAACTATAATCGTTTTTGAATTTGGTAGTAACTAAACTACTCCACCTCTCTCTCTCCTCAAACACATGTCCAAAAAATTACATCATCCATTTATACTTTTGTTGATACATTTACATACAACCATAAAAAAAGCGAACATTAAAACGAAAGACTATTAAATTTTAAATGAACACCCATAGACATGACTTTAGTTATCAACAGTGTTGTTGTCCCCATTATCAACATCCTTGGGGGTATCTGTATCATGCACTCAAGGATGGGAAGAAGTAAACTACTTCCTCTATACCCAAACCCAAACCTCTAAATGTCCCCAAATGTATGCAAAGCACCTACACTCGTTGGGCATTGTGATAGTCCATGTTTCCCATTTTTGAATGGCATTGTAGGCAATCACGGTGCCGTTATTGATAGACCTCCTCCTCGATTGAATTTTACTCACAATCAAGTGCGTTGAAGGCTTCAAATAGCTCATGTATGGGCCTCTCCATTTTGTGGAAATCATATGTGTTGTTGTTTCAACTTTGCGCTTAATAGTAGTTCAACTTGTCATAGATGGCTTGCAGAATGTATTAAGTGGGTGTAACTTATCAGGTCCATGCACGTCGTAGCTCATGGGCACAATGCTCTTTGTGTCCCATTCCATCGCCTCATAATGTTTAGGTTTAGAAAGCCTTAACAATTACAAGGGGGAGAGACAACTCTAGAACAACCTAAAAGGATTAAAGGGTGAGGGTGAGCATGATTCAAATGAAACCACTATTGCTTTATACATGAACAACCAAGGAACATATTTTGAATGGTAGGTGCTCCTTGTTAGTGTGTTTTATTTCTTTATTCATTTATGGTACACACACTATTGCTTTATTTTAGCTCATGCATGGTTTTTTTTATTTTTATACCAACAATTGAAATGAGACATTCATAAACAGCAATGAAATAATAATCAAATTATGAATTAGTTACTAAATACTCAACAACTACATAAGAACCATGGCTTTAGCCATTTTCAAAATGGGAAATGCTTATTGGCTTGTTGAATGATCTACAAATAAGATGATAAATCTCTTTTGAATATTGAAAAAAAAAAACCAGGACTACTGAGAGAAGAGACAAAACAATACTAAAAATAGACTAGGATTACATGTGTTGATTTGAAACCATGTTGGGTTTTAGAGACAACACTTGGATGAAAACCAAATTAAGTATAATAACTAGTATGACCTGGAAATATTA
>NC_140951.1:144463073-144533073 GCF_014529385.1 Adiantum capillus-veneris
GCACGACAAAACAATTATTACAGCCTTTGCCTCCACTAATTATCCCACCACAGTTTCTCCATCTCAGATGACCTATCGTACTCACCTCTTTCGTTGCCTTAGGACGATCATCTCCGTGATGGCTGTTAGCTAAAGCCCACCTGCAAATGTGACCACCTCCTCGGCCCTTCTGTCCTTGATCGCCCCTTGCTGCTCTCCGCGATGTTTCAGGCCGGGCTGCGAAACTGACGGGTATGATGTGCTTTCTTGGAAGTTGGAAGAATTTATCCAAGAAGCTAGGTGTCTCGCTCTCTCTCTCTCTCTCTCTCTCTCTCTCTCTCTCTCTCTCTCATAAGGACGTCGAAACTCATCGGATGCAGCAAAGTTTGACACACAGCACTGGAAAACCAGTCTCCTTAATATATAGTAAGATTGGGAAAATTACCAAAATACCCCTCTATGTTTGTGGAAATTTCGAAAATACCCTTGTATATATTTTGGTTGGATTGATCAAGATTTTCTAATCATTATTCTTTTTTGACAATTAAGATTCGTTTTTGAGTGTGTAGCATGAAATTTGTCACAAATTATCCTACAAAAAAGGCAATTGTGTTCGAAAATAATGAAGCAATTCATCTCCAAAGCTTACATAACCAACTCAAATTCTTGTTATAGCATCTTGTATTGATAGACAATCAATCTTCTTATGAAAAGCTACAAATTTTTGTTATCTTTGGAGAAATTTAATCTCACAACCAAGGGTTTTTTGGAAATCTGGAAAATTTGGAAGGCATTTTGACAAAATAGTGGGGGTATATTGGGAATTTTTAAAATTTGAGGGGTACTTTTGGGAATTTCCACAGTGTAGACGGGTAGTTTTTGTTATATTATTTTGGCCTCCATCTTGAAGTTACTATATCTATTATCATTTTGGCCTCAAACGTCTCTCTCTCTCTCTCACACACACACACACACACACACACACACACACACACAGTTTGTCATGCGCGAACACACAGACGGGGATATTCTCTCTCTCTCTCTCTCTCTCTCTTCTCTCTCTCTCTCTCTCTCTCAATGTCGATGGGCAGCGCCTATTGCAGGCTCTCTCTCTCTCTCTCTCTCTCTCTCACAGACGCCGACGGCGGCCGGTGGACAGCGCCTATTGCAGTTTGCAGGATCTCTCTCTCTCTCTCTCTCTCTCTCTCTCTCTCTGTTTGATGCTGAGCTGGACCAAGCCTGCAATCTCATCGTCAGTCGCTCTCTCTTGAAGCATTCATTGCAGAGCATGAGGATGTCACGCTCAGTCACCAGTGGCGCTCACTGTGCGTGCGTCATGTGTGTGTCGTGCTCACTGTCTCGCTGGGCTGACTTGTGAGACTCAGAGCACACTCGCCGTCTCCCCTCACTCAGACGAGTATGGCTAAGTTTGGACATCGGAACTCACCGAATGCATCACATTTGACAGATGGCACTGGAAAACCAGTCTCCTTAATATGTAGTATAGATTCTCATATGTCCTCTGAAAAACCCTTGAAGGTGTCGATAATTCTAATCGATGTACCCATAGGCTTGTTACGACTATCAATAAAGTGAAAAGTGTCGCTTGTGTGGACCACTCTCTAGAAAGGCCTCTCACCATCGAAAACAAAAACCACTTGTGAATGGTTGCTTGTGGATTGGTTGACTAGCACAACGGAACAATAAATAGATTATGCAATTGGACAATCAACATGTATGGGAATGCAGCTTGTTATCAAGCTTATGGGAACTTGGGTACGCTGGCCATTGTGACCTTTCACCTTGTCTTGATTTGTGCCCATAAGGTTGCCTGAATGCCACTCTACGTTTTTCGAGGAGAGAGGGTGAGGACAACTAGTAACCAACAAAAGCAAAAGGCAGTCTACTTTACAAGGAGGATTTGTCCTTACTTGAAAGGCCCGTTTACACGGGGCGTTTAAACTAGCTTGCAAAATGAATACTCTGCTAGCGGAGTATCCGTGAAGAGATCTTTGAGTTTTAGGGCTCTTCCTGGAGCACATGGATCGCCTCGAAGCAGAGGACGAGGAGCTCTCTGATGAGCAGAAGATAGCCATGGCCAAATGGTTTCTTCTGAACTCTCCGCCTGGAGAGATTCAATACGTCGCTAAAGGTACCCCCCGCGGCGCCACACACACACACACACACACACACACACACACACACACACACATTTTTACCGCGTGAATGTCAGGGAGAGAATTTGTTAGCGTTTGGTTCTGTGCGTGTCTTTGTTTAGCGTTGCGTTTCTTTGATTACCATGTGTTTAGGCTATTAGGTTTTATTATTGCTCATCGTTACTGTATTTCTAAGTGATAGCGGCTTAGTCATATCCATTGTTGTCAAGCCTGTTTCTCTAGGAAGAGAGTCATGGACGATGTACATGGAAAGAGCTTTGTCATTGAAACACTGGTTACTTGGAAAGCAACTGAGCAACAGTTAGTTGTCTATGCACACGGTGCACTGGTTATCTTATTATGAGTTCAGAAAACGCTTAGTAAGCCAAATGTGGCTTTTGTTAGAAACTTTTTTAACCAGAAATGAAGGCACATAAACAGCAGGGATTTGAACTGATTAAGGGTCCTGGTATCACTTGTCTTGTGTCATGATGGTCATCAATGGGTAACTTGTTTAACCGCATGTGTGTTTTGCTTTGAGATTTGTGTACAAAATCAAAGGGTTTGATGAGTTTGTGAAGCTGGTAAGTTTAGTGTGAGGAAATAATTAGTGAACTTTACAGGAACCAAAGTTCAATGTCAAGAAGTGTGTTCTGTAATCAATATGTACTGCTTTCGTTGGCAATTTAACATCGAAGAGTTTTAATTAGGCTGCCTTTGGTTTTGAGTACACCTCGGCACCAACTTCAAGCATGCTACGGTCATTGTGTGTGCCACCAATGAATTCTCTTCTTATCTGTTTGTTTAAAGGGAAGGTTTGCTTTTTTCATTCTCATTTTGTTTTCTTCATTCTACCAAATGAATTTCTTTTCCATCTTTTCATCCTTTTTAATTGTATTGTGGAGGATTAGTAGGACATATCTCTCACTGGGTAGTGCCTCATGGATTAATATTTGTCAGGTTGGATAGTTAGGGAAAAACCATGTTTATGTTTTTTGATTCAACCCAAATCAGTTCTGCTTTTGAAACTGTTTACCATCTTCTCTTGATGAGGAGGAAATACCATTCAACCACGGCTTGTCTAGGTATTTATAGTTATTTGAAGGTCCTTTCCATGAGTCATTTCTAGTCTATAGAGTAGATGAATCTAAGAACCTTTGTGTTGATCCCAGTTTATTAGCTGGGCTGCTGAATATGAGGCAAAAAGGATGTTTTTGCATTTTGAATGTAAGACTGATAAATTTTTATGTTACCAACCTGCAACAACCATTGTTGAGAGATGCACTATGCCTTTGGTGTGGAGTGTGATTTTAAAACTTTATTGTTTTTAAGAAATCTTCAACAAACTATGTAAATAATGGTTGTCACACTCTTCTTTATTTATTTAAATCAGTTGATTGTACGTTGTAAAGGTTTTTGTGATCGGCTAATATCTTCAAGTCGTTAACAATGCAGATTTGCAAGGAGTGCTTTCGGATGAAGTAATTTACGAAGCAGCAGCCCGTGAGGCTTTTCCTTTGTATAATAAGGAGCAGATGCTTTCTATTGAGATGTCTGATGGAAGCGGCCAGGTATACAGCAGTTAATCTTTTCGTTGTAATCTGCCAGTAATGTCTCTCATTTTGGGCGTGCCCTTGATTTAGAAGAGTTCTTATGTTGCTCATGGTGATGTGATGGTTAGGATAAGCAAGTCTGCATGGGATTCATGGACTTCTGAGGTTGGGCTTCTCTGATTTGCAGGTAGATTTGGCTGCTACAGGTCCTTGTATCTCAGTATGGAGAAATCGATATTGACCATTTTATCGACTTGCGGACTGCTCAGGTTGCTACAGTTGACCATATTAAGCAGGTGATCAATGGTTCTTATTTTAAAGCCTTTTGAGTCATAGTTTTTCTTGTTTTGTAAGTCTCTTGTGAAACAGCAATGAAATCTGTGTGATTCTTTACAGGTTTGTACAGGAGTAAGACCTGCGTCTGACATCGAATTGCCATCAGCCTATGTAGAGGAGTATCGGTGCTTTCTCTAATCCCTTTTTGTATAGAATTGGAGAATTTCATTGCATTGTGAGAGTGTTTCCTTTACCCAATCATTTTGGTTCCTTATAATTATGTTGGATGATGCCCTTTGTGATACTCCTCGGAAATGGTACAGTGGTGCCATTGATGTGGAGGTGATGCGATACATTGACGAAGCATTCCCAAGAGGACATTGCTCTGTGTATGCTACAAATGGGAAGGACTCTGAGGATTCACAAAGTTTTGAACTCACAATCACGATATCCTCCGCTAAGTTGAGTCCCAAAAACTTTTGGTATGGATCCAAGCGAACGCTAAATATCAATGCCGTCAATTACCGTCTTGCTAGATCTAATACATCTGAGGTTCTGACGGTGAAACAGCAATGGAAGATGGCGCTCAGTTTGGAAAGCTCAGCTGCATGGTGACCTGCAAACGGTAGAGCTGAAAGGCCATATAAAGGTAAAGGTTTGGTTCTTTTTAAGGTCACCATGTTTAGAGAATTATGAGTGTTTATGCTAGAAGATGGTTTTGTGCATTTTGAGGATGCACATCCAAATATCAGGGTCTGTTCAAGAATATATGATGAGTGGTAAGGTATTTGGTCTTATAATTGTGAGGGTAGAGAAGGTACTCACATGGAGGAGTAATTGTTGTGTTAGTTTGATTATTTTTCTCTTTTCGGGCATAAAGAGACCCTGAAAAAGCTACAAGCAGATGGCCTTGAGACTCGTGCTTGTTTTTTTGGGTTGTTGGATTTGTAGCGTGTTTTATCTTAACAAGGTTGGGCAAAAAGGACTAACCGACTTGAGACCCTCTTTTGTCCATTAGAGCATTAAGGAGTATTAGTAACTGCAGTCAATTTAACAAGTTACTAGACTTTTTCACACTGGTATAATTTGAAATTTAGGTACTGTGCATTATCTTTACGCAAACTAGGTTGGGCAAGAAGGACTAACCAACTTGAGACCCTCTTTTGTCCATGAGAGCATTAAGGGTCGAAGTATCAGAATTGCAGTCACTTTAACAAGGTACTAGACATAGTTTTTTCATACTTGTATGGAAATATATCGAATTTCATACTCGTATGGATTTGCGTACGATATGTAGGATATGTGTATGGCATGATCATGCATACTTACCATGCTTTAATAGATTGTGAGTTGAAACATTATCTCTGTTTATACTTCGTAAGGTTTAGACTTCATAATATCAGCTTGTGCGAGTTTGTCAAGCAGTGGTTATCAAGTTCCTAAGGATTGAGCCATTATTTTTCCATACTTTCATGCTGTATGCGATTGCTGTATGGAAAAAATATGGTAGTAGCTTTATGATGTTATACTGAAGTGCTACATGAAGCCTTGGGCAACTGCTGCTCAACTGAGATACAGGAAAGCTTTGTCTGGTTATTAAACAACTACCTTGTGAAGAACTTACCATGCTAAAGACAATGGGCGTCCGCTTTGAGAAATGATCCAAAGAATAGAGTTAATTAACTGTGTGAAGTCGATAGGGATAGCCCTGCAGAAGATACACGATGTGGACTTCATGTACAAATGTATGTGTTTATGCACATACTTAATGTGGAATTGCTGCAGGTCTCTGCTGCAATGGTAGCCGATGAGGGGATGTTAAGAATGCTTAATTTTGTGGGACTGTTGTTGGAGAGAGCAGCTTGTGCTGGAGTCAGTGTGGACGCTTGGTATGGAGAGCAAGGCTGTTTGTGGGAATAATTTGGTTGACAGAGTATGTTGAAGTATGCTGCTCAGTATTAGCTCTTGCTACTTGCTTGAAAAATATGCTTTGGAATAGCACTTGGAGTAGTTGCCATGTCTTGTTTCAATTTTGGCTGCGTACTTGAGGATGCCGTTTTTTCCAAGGGGTATCGAGAAGAAGTCATGAAAAGGAAGGGCTTGTATTAGGAAATCTGGAAAAAAAAAAGTAGAGATACTTTCTCTGAATTCCTTATTGGATATGGAACGACGGAATCTTGGGAGAGGGTTTTTGACTCCGAAAAAAGGCTTGGGAGCAAACATCAGTTAATAATATACTCAATTGACAGCAGTCACAGTATACTCTGGTTGCGATAGAGATTACGACTCTTCAAAATTCAGAGCTTTAGAACCTTAAGACGACGATGACAAAAAGCCAAGTTAGTCTAAGAGCGAATACCAGATGCACATCGAGATTTTGATAACGTAAAAAAGGTCAATGTGTTAATTTGTAGGAGTAGAGATATATAAAGGAACACCGTTACTTGATTAGCTTGCTAATTTGTAATTATCGATCCTAATTCCAAACGTGTCCTAAATTTACAGTTTTTGAGTAGCTTTTTTATGACTGAAGATCTTTGGGTTGGTGACAGCACATTTAGTATGTTCTCGTGACACTCGATAATTAGCTGCATTACTGCATGGGTGATGTGTGTGGTGTTTTGGCTCTCTCCTTGTTCAAGAATTGAGGCAGCTTGCTATGCTGCAGCAAATGTACGTCCCTAGTCCGAGTCAATCATGATTCAATTTTGCGAGAAAAATCTATCGGTGTGTTCAGCTCGTTTTGTGCTTTGTACTCTTTGCGATAATTTCAAAGTTCTCCTTTGTTTTATAAAAAGTTGGTGTTAGAAGTTGAAAGAAAAGGTGGTGTTGCTTTTATTGCTATCCTGATCTGACAAAGTAGCATGAATCAAATGAGTTAACCTTGTGCTGGACAGTTTTTGAATCCATTACTTATGTTTTAATTGGTTGTTGTAGGTTTCAGCACATTATTTTGAAGAAGGAAATGTTCAGCTGGATACTGGCTATGAGTGTAAAGATGCCTCAATTCTGCAGGTGACAACTGGGTTTTAAATTTGTGCATGTGTTGTGACAGGAGGGGAGAGATGGGAGGAGGGGGAGCAGTCGATGTCTATAAAAAAGAGGAGCAATAAAGCTGATGGCTGCATGGTGGCAATCACCCCGACCTTAGAGTGGATTGTCAGTTATTGCCTGTTGCCAAGCCAAGCTGCTGAAGGCTGAGCTATGATTAGTTCAGTAAAGGTGCCCAATTCTGAGGTGACAACCGGGTTTTATATTTGTGCATGTGTGGTGACAGGAGGGGAGAGATGGGAGGAGGGGGAGCAGTCAATGTCTATAAAAAAGAGGGAGCAATGAAGCTGATGGTTGCAAGGTGGCAATCACCCTGACCTTAGAGTGGATTGTCAATTATTGCCTGTTGCCAAGCCAAGCTGCTGAAGGCTGAGCTATGATCAGTTAAACTTCTCATGGATGCATCGGGGGCCATAGATGTAGAAGATTTACAAAGTAGTATTTTAGCTCGAAGGTGGAGTGAAGTGGCCAAGTTAAAAAAGGCTTTCGAGCTTCTGAGTCGCGGTCATCTTTACAGACTGGATGGAACTACCTTGCATAATTTGAGTAATCTTTAATTGAACTCCTTTATGGTCGGTGAAAGGGTAAGTACTAAGAAGGCCTTTCCAAAGGTGCCTTTTGGCTAAATGTGTTGAGAAGTTATGGCATCTCAAACGAATAGCCCAATGTGATTTCAAGATTTATTTGACTTTAGGTATTTATTTTACTTATTTGGGTAGGGCAATTTGCTAAGGTGAGTATATAAGCACCACCTTGCTCCCATTGTAAATCACTAATTCATTGTTTAGTTGGTTGGTTCAACAGAGTCTCTCTCTCTCTCTCTCTCTCTCTCTCTCTCTCATGTATTCTCTCCCGCTCATTGTACGCTTCCGCATTGTCAACTTTGACATGGTATCAAAGCCCAAGGCTCGTCGATCGTGGAGATTATCGGCACGAACAAAAGGAAAGAAAGGAGTTCTTTGGCGTTTTGTGCTCTGAAACTCGCCCGTAGGGCGATAGACTTTAGCTTTCACCCAATCGTTACACTGTTTTAACTTTACTTGAACTTTACGGCACAAAAAAACTTTCCGAATAAGCCTGTGATTGGAATTTAACACTTCAAAACAAAATACGACTTGCAGCTAGAGTGCTTCCAAGCAGATAATGTCACAAGGCGTGCACCGCGTGCCAATAGAAAAGAACACACTGAACAGATTTTTAGCAGTTCATAACAATTGAACTGAGAGAGAGAGAGAGAGATGACACGCGACACGGAGTGGAGGAATTCCATCCCAGAGAGTATTGGCCCCAAACCTTGGCGCCCCTTTCGGTATTTCTTTATATTACTGCTGATTCGCAAAGTACAAGAGTCGGGAACCACCTCCTCTGCAATCTGCGCGTTGAAGAGTGCTAGAGAGGGCCCCCAAGGCTCATATTTAAAGACCCAAAGCCTAAAAGCATCAAATATGAAAAGCTGACCCCAAAAAATCACTTTTCTAAAATTTTGGGATTACCCTAAAAATCCACCACGAATTCAGGGACGTCCGTACAAGTGCCACCTCATCATATTTTGATATGCAAAGTCTTTTGAGCGTGTTCTACTTATTTTTAATGCCTTTGTCACTTGGGGCCCCAATTGAACCCCGAGAGAGAGACGACACGTGACATGGAGTGGCGGAACCACCCCAGAGAGTATTGGCCCCAAACCTTGGCGCCCCTATCGGTATTTCTTTATGTTACTGCTGATTCGCAAAGTACAAGAGCTGGGAAGCACCTCCTCTGCAATCTGTGCGCTGAAGAGTGCCAGAGAGGGCCCCCAAGGCTCATATTTAAAGGCCCAAAGCCTAAAAGCATCAAATATGAAAAGCTGACCCCAAAAAATCACTTTTCTAAAATTTTGGGATTTCCCTAAAAATCCGTCGCGAATTCCGCGACGTCCGTACAGGTGCCACATCATCATATTTTGATGTGCAAAGTCTTTTGAGTGTGTTCTGCTTTATTTTTTGTGGCTTTATGTCACTTGGGGTCCCATCGGACAGGGTCTCCATAAGTTGGTAAGACTTCTACTGTTACTTGTTCTTCTTAGGGTTTCTAGAATTAGGGTTTGTAGGTTTTAGGGTTAGGGTTTCCAGAATTAGGAATTGCAAGTTTTAGGGTTAGGGTTTCTAGAATTAGGGTTTCAGTAGTTAGGGTTTCTGGCAGAAATTAGGGTTAGGGTTTTTGCTCTTGGTCAGCCACGTCATCTGTAAGTTGGCTCTGTTCTTTAGGCTTTGACATGTCAGTAGTTTGTTACATCTCCCCTTCTTGAAAGAGAGTAATCGTCCGCGATTACAGCATATCTGCAAAACAACTCAAGTGAGCTCAAAAATTTTCGAGGGGCATTCCAAGGGACAATCGGTTTGCTCTTTTTATTAAGGAGTTAGCTTCTCCTTTCTGCTCTTTTGATCAAAATTACATACGCAGGCAATCTCATCCAATTAGGAATATTCAGTAGTTGGTACATCACAATGCAACACCTGGCTTTTTACCTGACCCCAATCAGCGTTTTTCAGCCTTCACTAACGCTAGGCATCCACAGTAGAACCTCAGCGTTTGGTAGCATTTGAATAGCAAGAATTCATCCAATCACTAACGCTAGCAGCATGATGCAGCAACGTTTTTGTTTTCAGCCCTGATCTGCATCAAGACCTCAGCCCTTTCCAGCGTTTTCAGCCCCATTACTAACGCTAGCATACCTGCAGTTTCAGCAGTGACAAAACGCAGAAATTCAGCCTATAACAAGGTAGCAGATTCAGTCCCCAATGGTTGCAGAAGATACCCAATTTTAGCCTCGAAAAATGCAGCCAAAACAGTCATTTTCAGCCATCAAAACAGTCCCGAAACAGCAGTTAGAAGACCACAGACCTCAGCCACCAAGTCGTCGTCGTCATCACCGTTGTCGTCATCGGCATAGTCCCATTGCATCAGTCCATTGCATACGCATTGTACACCTATGTGCAATCAAAGTAGACCACTCTCGCCGACAAGAGTGGGGCCTTCGGAGGAGGGTTTTACAACCTCTCGGGTGTCGTATCTCTTTTCTCTCCTTCTGTCACTAGGAGGTGTATTTTTCCTGTTGCCTTCCGTAAATAAGTACTAGATATATTTATTTTATTTCTACTTGTTGTCCCAAAACCCTTGAAAAGGTGCAAGTGGACATTGCATGGCCAGTGTGAAACGGCTACAGCCAAATGGGTTTCTCACATCGGGGATCTAGCTCGGTCATACATGGACTGCTCGGGGCAGTTAGCACTGAATTCTGATGAGTATGGAAGCTCATGTGCGTCAAACTGGAATTTGGGCCACTCGTCAAGTCATTGCAACTTTATAAGTTAAAAGGGGCCAGTAAATTAACCCACATTGTAGATGTTGGTCAAATGGTAGTCTTCAATGATGGTCAGGAGACCGATAGGGACGCTATGGAAGCATCTCCTAAAATTTAGGGAACTGCTATTTTTGATCGGAAAATGTGTTCGCGTCATTAGCTCTGGAATGACAAGGGGAACATTTTATTGCTCTGCTGCCAAGTCAATTGATGCAGCAGTTGAGAGATTTTTAGCAGGGAAAGCCCAAACTCAGAAACTAGGCGACGTGTCAGCCTGTCAGCGATTCGCCATTGTGGGAGGCAAAAACGAGTTGCATATCAACAAAGGGGGCGCCATTTTCAGCCTCAGGTGGATTGTAGCAGGTACAGAAGCTATGGAATGCTTACCTTGCCCTCTATGCACAGTATGGTGACGGGAGTGATGCCCCGCACGCTACATATTGCTCTCTTTCTCCCCTACGTACAATATGTTATGCCCCACTAGTGGGCTTCTCATTTGACCTATGTACGACTGTGGGGAAATATGCTTTCGTGCCGAGGCAAGAGCCTCTTTGCACAGGAACCGGTGTAGCTAGCTACTGTACCAAAACAGGTACACGAGAGGGTGATAACCTCTCGATTGCGCAGTAAATTCAGCATTGTACGCTTGCTGTTTTTACTCTATTTTGGGGCTGTTTTGAGCCCAAAATGTTTCCAGAATGAAGGGGCACTTAGCCCAAGGTGCAGGGAACAGTCATAGTGGTCTCGTACGGTCTCGTACGTTTTGTAGACGTACGATGATGTGCGGTACTAAACGAACTAAAAAATATTAAGATGTACGATGACGTTACGTACGTTCAAAATAAAAAAACAAAGAATTCTTACGTCTAAGGCTCAGGCCCTTGGGTTTAAACTTTACACTTAAAGAAACTTGACATTATGAGATCTTCAATGGGAGCTTGAGAGGGAGAGACCCAATGGAGAGAAGATGGAGAGGCAAGACTCTAGTCTCTAGAGCTTGTCACTTGAGAGCTAGAACATGGGAGCATTGAGCAGCGAGAGCATTGAGAGCATTGAGAGCTTGAGGGCAATGAGCATTGAGAGCTTGGAAGTGTTGGAGAACAAGATAGAGAGGCATTGCTTAAATAGGAAGAGGCTAGAGCATGAGAGAGAGAGAGAGAGTTGGGCTGCTCAATGTAATCCATTCACAATTGTGAATTTTGCCCCAAAAAAAAAAAAAAAAAAAACCGTACAAAACGTACGGGACGGTACGTGATCCGCAGTACGGAATGAGACGTTCCGTACGTCGTACGAAAACTACCTTGGGAACAGTGTAGGAACAGTCGTGTGCCCAAATCAGGTCAAAAACAGGGTTGAACCAGAAATTACAGCGACCTGCAATTTACTGTTTTGTGCTCCCGACAGAGGGAATATGTTCGTGGAACAGAGGGCTTACCTTAGAAACTGATTCGGATTGATTTCGGTATCGTTATGCTCCCGAAATTTTGCCGAATCTGGAGCGTACTAGCTGGATGCAGGTGGTCTTCCAGGGGCTCTTTTTGTAATTCTCTCTAAATTAAAGAAGTACCGAAAGGGGCGCCATTCTTTGGGGCCTACAAGGTGTCGGTCTCGTGTGCGCAGTGACATTCTAGTCGCTGGACGCAACTGTGTTCTCTTCCCGTCTCAGTGCTCTGTGTAAAGTTTACAGGTAATTGAAATAGTACCGCCCTCTACGTTGTACGGGCCGGTTATGTGGTTTCATTGCCGGGATAGTCACTTTTTCTTCAAAAAGTGCAGCGTGGATTGTTGTGGGTGAAAGCAACACAGAGCTTGTCGATATGGCAGAGAAGAGAGACCAAGTACCTGAAGAGGGATCTTCCTCACATGGCATAGAGAAAATTCCTTCAACTCTTCAAGAAGAGGACAAGTTGTTTAGAACTCAACTGCGTTGTTGCATGGACATGTTTCAGCAGTTGGCTAACAACCCAAGGATGCAAGAATTCTTACAGGCTCCGACACAGGGTTTTCAGCCTTCTACACAGGGCATGACTGAGCCGCTGCAGGAAAAGGAGATTTCTAATGCGCAGAGGACTCATGATGCTCGAGGGAAAGCCCATGTGGTTGAGCAACTAGCGGTGTCCAATGATCCAAAGCAACTTGCTTTAGGCGGACAGGAACCGTTTGTGAATGGTCAAGGGAGCAATGAATAGGCTATGCGTCAGACCCTTCCATTACCTAATACTTGTCCTGGTTATTTTGGAGGTGGTTCAGTGTTTCAAGCTATGGCTGGACCTTCCACAGGTTATATGCCAGGGAATGTGTTCGGGACAATGCAAACAGGCATGGGTAACCCTATGTACGCAAACATGGGTGTCGAACCAGGTTTTCAAGGTGCCTATGGCCAGTTTCGAGTGCCTGGAACACAATTTGGTATGGCTGGTTTTTCGCAGCCATACGTACAAAATGCAGATATGATAGGGAAACCAGTTGATGCGAGTGCTGGAATGAACACTCATGGAGCACCACTGTTACAGGCACCTGTTTATGATAATGTGGCTCCTTTGAGTCAGCCTAAGGATTACAAGGAAGGTGGGCAGGGAGTGAAGTTTGAAACTTTCAGAGGAACTGAGGACCAATTAAAGGCTTTGACCTTCATACAGCAGTTCGATGCAGCTTATGCTGGAGGCAACTTCACGGAATCTTCAAAGATACGCAAGGCTGCCACTTTCTTGAAAGGGAATGCGCTTCAATGGTGGACCGCATTGTTGAACCAAGGTCAAGCCCCAACAACGTGGGTCCAATTCAAACAACTTTTTGAGCCTGCATGGTTGACAAACACTTTTGAAGTGGATGTGATGACAGAATGGCACGAGTTGAATGCTAAACAGTGTGCGAATCTGGAAGAGTACAATAAACGGTCTTGCGCCGCACTGTTGCCAGTCACTTCTTACAGGTTTGTGCCTTTGTCAGAACAGATTGAGAAGTACTGTTGTGGATTGCCCAAGAAAATCAGGGACTACTGCACAAAGACTACTGTCATGAATATGTTTTAGTTGATAGAGAATGCAAGAGTGGCCAACAATCTGTCGAAGGGAGATTCCGATGGATTTAATAGCCACAAGAAAGGGGCCCAGGGCAAACAGTTTTCAGCCAAGGGCAATGTTGTAGCAAAGCCTTCTGAGTCTCCTGCAAAGAAGCCCTCCACTGAAGAAGCTGATACGTCCAAGAAGCAGTCTAAATCTTCTTCGGAACGAGGACAAGGACAAAAAAGGCATTTTTCTGGCAAAACTTTTCAAGAAAGGAAAGCTCTTAGGGAGGCCAAGAAATGCTACATTTGGGAATAGGAAGGACACTTTGCAAATGAGTGCCCACTGAAGAAGTCACAGGATAAGGATGACAAGTCAGACCATAAAGAGAAGAAGCCAAAGCCGAGTGCAGGACTTGTTCCAGATGTGGTTGGAGACCAGCCAAACACAGATGCCACGGAGCTGTGCAGAGCTTGGGGCAAAGTTAGAGACCAGACAGTGCTGGTTTTCTTTGATCCAGGAGCCCGTGCAAATTTCATATCACCAGAATTGGCATCAAAGTTAGGCATTTGTGCAGAGGAGATGGGTATGACAGGCGAAGCAGGTTTGGCATGCCCAGGACATTCAGAGCTTGTTACTCCCATTCTGGGAAAGCTTCGTCTGCACATTCAAAGCTATGTGGATGCGGAAGAATTTCATATTATGTCGCTTGAGGGCATAGATGTGTTATTGGGTATCCCATGGTGTTACAGGTTGCATGCTATGGTGGATACTTACAACAAAAAGATTACCCTTGTACATAGAGGAAAGACTCATGTCCTTGATGTAAAGCTTAAAGGCGAGTCTGTTCCAGTTGTTTCTGCTTCTGCTATTTCATCTGTAATAAAGAATCATCTTTCTGTGTACTTGATCTTTGCAAAAGAAGTACCTCAAGTTGTATCTAATTTGTCTACCTTAGATAAAGACATGTCAACTTTTTTGAGTGGTTTCAGTGATTGTTTTTCGGACTCTTTGCCAGGGGAGTTACCTCCTGAGAGACTTGAGGATCATACTATAGATCTTGTGCCAGGTTCTAGTCCACCGAATAGACCACCATACAGGGTTAGAGCAGCCCAGCAGAAAGAGATTATGGGTCAGGTCAACAAGCTTTTAGAGAAGGGGCTGATTCAGCCCAGTTCATCCCCTTTTTGTTCGCCTGTACTCTTAGTGCAGAAGAAGGATGGTTCATGGCGCATGTGCATTGACTATCGCGCCTTGAATAAGAATACCATCAAGAACAGGTTCCCCATATTGAAGATAGATGACATTCTTGATCAGCTTGAGGGAGCGTCATTGTTTACAAAATAGACCTAAAGAGCGAGTATCATCAAATACGCATTAGACCAGAAGATGTCCATAAGACTGCGTTCATGACAACATTTGGTCTCTATGAGTTTCTTGTCATGCCATTTGGTCTCACAAATGCTCCTGCCACATTTAATAGAATGATGGACAGAATTTTTAGACCACGTAGAAACTTCGTGGGTACCTTCATTGATGACATGATTGTCTACTCAAAGTCTGAAGAGGAGCATAGGGATCACTTGACCGCAGTTTTCAATGAGCTACGCAAGAATAGGCTACTCATTAATGCGAAGAAAAGTGAGTTCTTTTTGCAAGAGATTCACTTCCTTGGGCACATTGTTTCAAAGGATGGGGTACGCATGGATCCCGCTAAAGTGAAAGCAATTAGGTCATGGCCAGACTTGAAGTCCGTACATGACATTCGAAGCTTTCTAGGCTTATGTTCCTATTACAGGAGGTTCATCCGAAATTTTGCTGAGATTGCTTCTCCACTCCATGCACTGCAAGGAAAAGGAGTTACTTTCAAGTGGACAGCCAAGGAAATTTTAGCGTTCAAACACTTGAAAGAGAAGCTGACTTCAGATCCGGTAATTATTTTGCCAGATCTTTCTAAACCTTTTGTGGTTCAATGTGATGCGTGTGGCCATAGTCTTGGTGCAGTTCTAATGGAGAATGGCCGAGTAGTCGCATATGAGAGCAGAATTCTTTTGAAGACAGAAAGGAACTTGCAAGTCTATGAGAAAGAATTGCTGGCAGTATTTCATGCTCTCACTAGTTGGAAACACTATTTGCTAGGGGCTGATTTTGTTGTCCAAACGGATCATCAAACCTTGCGATATTTTCTTACACAGACGAAGTTGTCTGAGAAGCACATGCGATGGGCAAACATCTTGTCAATGTTCCATTTTCAGATTGTGCATGTGCAAGGGAAAAAGAACGTGGTGGTTGATGCGTTGTCACGAAAGCCCCAAATTTCAACAGTGTCAATTCCGTACCATTGTGAATTAGACGAAATGAAGACACAATATGTTGAAGATTGAGATTTTGCAAGGATCTATGACCAGCTTGTTGATGGGCAACATTATGAGCACTATATGCTTAAGAATGACTTTCTCATGATGCATGGAAAGTTATGCGTTACTAAATAGTTACAGTCGAAGATTTTGATGGAAAGTCATGCTCCACCTTATGCTGGCATCGTGGAATTGATGCGACAGTGAAAGGAGTTGAGGCTTACTTCTATTGGCCAGCTTTGTGTCAAGATGTTGACACATTTGTAAGATCATGCTTAGTATGCCAAAAGGTCAAATTTGACAGACAAAAGCAACCGGGATTGTTGCAGCCATTGCCGATCCTTGATAGGCCATGGGAAAGCATAGCAATGGACTTTATCTTTGATCTTCCAAGGACTCAAACAGGCAATGATGGGATTTGGACTATCATTTGTAGGTTCAATAAACATGCCCATTTCATTCCTGTGAGGAAGAAGATAAAGCCAGAACACATGGTCAAGATATTTATGAGCAATATCTTTAAATACCACGGGATGCCTCAGTCAATTGTCAGTGACAGGGATCCACGTATGACGAGTCTTTTCTGGAAGGCATTGTTTGAGAACATGGGCACTACGCTCAAGTTCTCTTCTTCGTTTCATCCGCAAACTGATGGACAGTCAGAAGAGGCAAATTCTACTGTCTTGGACCTGCTCAAATGTTATGTGTTTGAGCATAAGGCAACTTGGGAACACCATCTTCCATTGGTTGAATATGCTTACAATAACACTGTGCATACATCAACATGTAAGGCACCATTTGAGATAGTGGAAGGAGGAAAGAAAGTCCCGCCCATTTTGCAGACTAAGGACAAGATATTTGAGGCAGACAAGTATGTGCAAGATATGGATGAAACATACAGGAAGATAAAGATTTCTCTTGAGAAGACTTAGGCTAAGCAAAAGAAAGCTGCTGATCGTCACCGTCGTGAACTTGTATTTTCACTTGGTGATTGGGTACTTTTGCTCTTTGAAAAGGCCAGGTTAAGAAAAAGGAAAGGCAAGGAACGCTTGTTTCCTAAGCTCAGTATGCGATATTATGGTCTTTTTCAGATTTCAGAAAAGATCAGCGATGTAGCTTACAGGTTAAAGCTACCAGAAGGTTGGAAAATACATAATGCTTTTCATGTCAGCCTTCTAAGGCCCTTTGTTGGTGATGTGCCAAAGAATATGCTTGATGAGGAACAACCCGAAGTGGAAGAATCGGATGAAATCCTTGTTTCTGAACAGATATTGGCACATAAAGAAAGAAAGGTTAGAGGAAAAGTTGCAAGACGCTATTTGGTGAAGTTCAAAAACTATCCATCGTTAGATGCCAAATGGATGGAAGACTCTGAATTGGTTGATTCACCTCAGCTATTGCAATTGTATCTTGAAGCCTTTCAGATGGAACCCACAGTGACTTGATGCAGCCTTTTTGGAGCAAGGCAAGAGCATGGTTCATGATGCTCAAGAGAGTAGTTAAGCAATTGTATCTACTCTTTCCATACAGAATTTAGCTAGAGAAGTTTGTGCTCAAGAGTACACTAGAAGACTTCTATCCTTGATATATGTGTCGTAGCCAGGTTGGTGGGATTGTTTAATCGTCCAACGCTACATTTCCGGAAGCATGTATATCTTGGATTCCCATCATAGAATATATGTGATATCAGGAAATATCCGCATGTATTATTGGCATGCAAGCGAGGTCGCTTGCAATATTTCAAGGGTGGGGTGTGTCACCAGGAGGTGTATTTTTCTTGTTGCCTTCCGTAAATAAGTATTAGTTATATTTATTTTATTTTTACTTGTTGTCCCAAAACTCTTGAAAAGGTGCAAGTGGACATTGCATGGCTAGTGTGAAACGGCTGCAGCCAAATGGGTTTCTCACATCGGGGATCTAGGTCGATCATACAGGGACTGCCCGGGGCAGTTAGCACTGAATTCTGATGAGTATGGAAGCTCGTGTGCGTCAAACTGGAATTTGGGCCATTTGTCAAGTCATTGCAACTTTATAAGTTGAAAGGAGCCAGTAAATTAACCCACATTGTAGATGTTGGTCAAATGGTAGTCTTCAATGATGGTCAGGAGACCGATAGGGACGCTATGGAAGCATCTCCTAAAATTTAGGGAACTGCTATTTTTGATCGGAAAATGTGTTCGCGTCATTAGCTCTGGAATGACAAGGGGAACATTTTATTGCTCTGCTGCCAAGTCAACTGACGCAGCAGTTGAGAGATTTTTAGCAGGGAAAGCCCAAACTCAGAAACTAGGCGACGTGTCAGCCTGTCAGCGATCCTCCACTGTGGGAGGCAAAAACGAGCTGCATATCAACAAAGGGGGCGCCATTTTCAGCCTCAGGTGGATTGTAGCAGGTACAGAAGCTATGGAATGCTTACCTTGCCCTCTATGTATAGTATGGTGACGGGAGTGATGCCCCGCACGCTACATACTGCTCTCTTTCTCCCCTACGTACAGTATGTTATGCCCCACTAGTGGGCTTCTCATTTGACCTATGTACGACTGTGGGGAAATATGCTTTCGTGCTGAGGCAAGAGCCTCTTTGCACAGGAACCGGTGTAGCTAGCTACTGCACCAAAGCAAGTACACGAGAGGGTGATAACCTCTCGATTGCACAGTAAATTCAACATTGTACGCTTGCTGTTTTTACTCTATTTTGGGGCTGTTTTGAGCCCAAAGAGGGAATATGTTCGTGGAACAGAGGGCTTACCTTAGAAACTGATTCGGATTGATTTCGGTATCGTTACCTGCCGAAATTTTACCGAATCTGTAGCATACTAGCCGGATGCAGGTGTTGTCTTCCAGGGGCTCTTTTTGTAATTCTCTCTCTCTAAATTAAAGAAATACCGAAAGGGGCGCCAGTCTTTGGGGCCTACAGGGTGTCGGTCTTGTGTGCGCAATGACATTCTAGTCGTTGGACGCAACTGTGTTCTCTTCCCTTCTCAGTGCTCTGTGTAAAGTTTACAGGTAATTGAAATAGTATTGCCCTCTACGTTGTACGGGCCGGTTATACCTATTCTTAGTCTCATTCACTTGCACGCACAATATCCACTCATTTTGTTCGTGATCATAGCACTCTCCATAAGACGGAAAGCTCTCTCTTTCCCTGAGATCTAAAAGGAACCTTGAGCAATAAAGATCACTAATCTTGAGAAAATATAACATTCATTCCACAGCACATAACATTGGTATCAGATCTTTGGAAGTGTTCTGCAGTACTCAAGGAAAGAACCACAAGAACCGCAATAATTTTTTTTGCTTGTTGCGATCGCACGAACCCAAGTTTGCTTGGGCGTGGCGATTTCTAATCTTGTTTTGTTGAAGAGTGACAGGAATCCCAAGAAAGAAGGGCTTGCCCAGCCTCCCCTTGTGTCTCTTTTCACTCATTGAGAGCTGACCGTGCACTTAGCGGCCGGCTAGTCGACGTGAGGTGGGAAAAAGCAACCTTGGCGTGAGCGCAAGACCGCCAAGGGGTGCGCTCGCAGAAAAGAGTAGAACTCGGGTGAAGAGAAGATTCTTCTCCAATGCGATTTGCAAGCGAAAGAAAACCTCAAGAACCCCAAGAACCCAAGACCCTCAAGAACCTCAAGAACCCAAGATTCTCACGAATCAAGGACCTCAAGAACCTCAAGACCCTCAAGAACCCAAGTTCCTCGCGAGCTTAAGACCCCAAGATCATAGTGCATGGTCGCCACCCGAAGCGGAATGGATACTTGGCATACAGGTGATGAGCATGAGAGAGGCGACGAAGATTCGTCCCCACCCGAAGATGATTTCTTTAACCCTCCCCCTTCGCCATCTACGCCACCAAGTGCACGAGACCCTATGGAGGCAATGATGAAGCAAATGATGGGCATGATGGATAGACAAGAAGACAAGCGCCTTGCTTTAGAACGCGAGCGCGACGCAAGAAAAGAAAGAAAAGAACTAAGGAAGGAAGAAGCGACAGCAAGAAACGTAGCATTGAAGGCCGATCGTGCCGCTCATAGATTGGCTTTGGAGACCGAACGTGAAGCTCGTAGATTAGCTTTGGAGGCCGAGCGTGAAGCTCGACGAGAGCTACGCACTCAGGAATCGCTTGCCCAAGTCCTAGCCTCGAAGATCGAACCACCCAAAGATCGTGGGAGTTAGTCAAGTGGCGCAAGCCACGACGCGGATTCTAACCATCCAGTCACAGAAAAGTTGACTTTCAGTAGGTATGACGATAAGATTGATGCTACAATTATTCATTCTTAGTTGCATCAATTTAATGCTTATTTTGCGACAACTAAGAAGACAGGAAACAACAAAGTTTTGACAGCAGCTATGTAGCTTGCCGGTGATGCCATCAATTGATACCACGCATGGCAAGAGGCATAGCTAGCCGCGCACCTAGAGGCAGCCGACGATTTCATGTCCCTCTCTTTTAGTTGGGCTGATTTCCAAGACAAGCTCAAGACGCGGTTTATGCCACCTCAGTACCTTGCACGATTGAAGGACGATTGGCGCGCTCTTAAGCAAAATGGTATGCCGGTCATGTTTTTTTCTAATCGTGTTTTGCAGCTAGGTACCCAACTACGCATGTCTGATGAAGAGCGCAAAGAGGCTTTTCTCTTTGGATTGGACGAGTATATCAAGTACGATGTCGAGGTACTCGATCCAATCGACCTCAACAAGGCGGTAGCGATTGCTCTCGCACAGGAGATGAAGCACAACAAGGGAAAGCCTAAGGAGAACAAGACTTCCACAAGTACCTCGCAGACTCCTCAGAACGGTAAGAATGATAACTCTTCTAACCAATCTTCCAACAATCTCTCATCAAAGAATTCTTTCAATGAATCTAAGGGTAAGGCTAACACAATTGCTAAACCTAAGCTTACTCCAAATGAAAAGGTAGCACAAGGAATTGTAGGAGGTTACATCACGTCGGAAGAACAAAGCACTTATTCTAAGGAAGGTTGTCGTTTTCATTGTCACATTAAGGGTCACATGAAACGAACATGTCTTAAGCTTGAATCTAAAGAACCCACATCACCCATTACATCTATCAATGCAATGAATGATAACACGGGTGTGCCCAAAGTTGCTCAGGACCCTCCCATTGATGATTCTCTCATTAAATGTTATGGTCGTACGTCGGGCACCGTTTTGTTTTATTGTTTGACCTAGGTAGTATGCATGATGTGATCAGCCCCTCTTTTGTTGAGAGAGCCCGCTCGAAGTTAGTCCGAGATCTCCTATCGAGGTCTCTGGCATTCGTCCTGGTATGGACGGTCTCATCACGAAGGAGTGCCTTGATGTGTTGTTTGCAATTCAACAGACTGCCTTCACTAGAAGATTTGTTGTTTCTCCTCTCTCAGGATGTGATATGATTTTAGGCATGAAATGGTTTCGTGAAATAAACCCTCTCGTTGATTGGGAGGCTAACACTTTAACTCTCAATGCCAAAAGTGATTCTCCTACGTTCTTTCATGGAGTGGATACTTCTCCTTCTCCATCTCTTCTACGGTCTTTCTAGGAGAAGAGGCAGCAGGAGCTTCCCGCTCAACAGGCAACTTCTCAACAATATCTTAGCACCTTTGCGTTTTTGGACTCCCAACCTCGCTCTCCCCCAGATCTCCCTAGCGTTTTCCTTCTCTAGCAGCAGAGCCATCACCCTGGCGTTTCCCCACCTCAGCATATCGCCCTCAAGCATCTGAACCTGGCGTTTTACCTGATCCCAATCAGCGTTTTTCAGCCTTCACTAACGCTAGGCATCCACAGCAGAACTCAGCATTTGGTAGCATTTGAACAATAGGAATTCATCCAATCACTAACGCTAGCAGCATGATGCAGCAGCGTTTTTGTTTTCAGCCCTGATCTGTAGCAAGACCTCAGCCCTTTCCAGCGTTTTCAGCCCCAATACTAACGCTAGCATACCTGCAGTTTCAGCAGTGACAAAACGCAGAAATTCAGCCTATAACAAGGTAGCAGATTCAGTCCCCGATGGTTGCAGAAGATCCCCAAGTTTAGCCTCGAAAAACGCAGCCAAAACAATCATTTTCAGCCACCAAAACAATCCCGAAAACAGCAGTTAGAAGACCACAGATCTCAGCCACCAAGTCGTTGTCGTCATCACCGTCGTCGTCATCGGCATAGTCTCATTGCATCAATCCATTGCATACGCATTGTACACCTTTGTGCAATCAAAGTAGACCACTCTCGCCGACAAGAGTGGGGCCTTGGGAGGAGGGTTTTACAACCTCTCGGGTGTCATATCTCTTTTCTCTCCTCTCAGTTTCATTCACTTGCACGCACAATATCCACTCACTTTGTTCATGATCATAGCACTCTCCATAAGACGGAAAGCTCTCTCTTTCCCTAAGAACTAAACGGAACCTTGAGCAATAAAGATCACTAATCTTGAGAAAATACAACATTCATTCCGCTGCACCTAACAACAGCGTACAGACAGCCCGCAAAATGCGGCGCACTTCACGGAATTCCGTACAGCCACGTGGCAGATGGTACGGACGGGAGTGGATTGGCTTTCTGGGCTACGCAGCATGGGTTGCTTTTCTACGCAAGAGATGAGAAAGAGAGAGCCTTTTGCTTTATTTTAGCTCAAGAGAGCTTGTGAGAGAAAATTGAAAGTGCTTTATTGGACAACTTTTAATTTTCAGCTTTTGGGCTCTGCTTTTAGCGTCCCTTGTAAACTCTTTAAATTGGTAGCTTGGGCTCTCACTTCTTGGAGCATCTGGACGCAGAGTCTGAGAGTGAGTCCCGGCTACTTGCTTGTACTTTGAGTTGCATATTAATACAAAAGAAATACCGAAAGGGGTGCTAGTCTTTGGGGCCAATATCTCTAGGCACGGAACTCCGCCGGGCCAGTGTCGACTAAGTTGTGAACTGTGAACTGTTTTGAAGTGGTTATTTGTGGTGTCGTAGTAGATTTTCGACTTGGAGTGTCCAAGTCTATTACAGCAGCTGCTACAGGACGCTACTGCTAGCATGAAAGTGCAGGGCAGCATAGCAGGAGAATACATTACCATGCAGGTTTGTTGGCTTGCACGGACAACCTTCCAAATTAGACAGGCTGACCTTGCTTTGATTTTTGAACAAGATGGAGGAAGCAGCATGCGTATTTTCCTCTAGGACTGTAACGGTGTTGTGCTCCGTGGATGGTGGTGAAAGCTTTTTGGGGCGTGTCTATTTTGAGGAAAAGCAATGTTCCACTGGACTGTCAATCACCGTTGCTGGAGGCAGGATGGTCTCTCGGAGGCTGGTTGAACCACCCTGCACACCTGCAGCACTTTTCTGTAGCGGTGATTCTGACGGTCCTACGGGGAGGCTGCATTTGACCAGGAAGTGCTTTCAGAGGTATTTCTGGCGGGCGTATGGAAAGGCCCTCTAAGGTAGGCTGTAGCAATTGAGTGTCTCTTTCTGATCTGCTCCACAATCTAACGAATTATTGTTTTGTTGCTTCTTTGCTGGAAGAAAGCGTAGCTTTTTGGAAACATGTTTATTTATGAAGACAGCTAGGTTTCTCTGTGATGCATGTTTTCCAAGGTTTGTGCGCTGTTATTAAGGAAGTAGCGTGTAAGTTGGCCATGTAACATAGTGGCTTTGTAACTCATTGAATTTTGAGAATATCCTGACCTTGGCTGGTGTTGAGACAGGGGCCATCAGAGACTGCCTTAGCAGTTGCAACCATAATCCAACATCACGAATCAGAGTATTTGGCCTGCCTAGAGGTGTGTAAATGAGCAGTACCTGTATGTTTCCAAGTCTTAGATTATTAACTCCACATTTTGATTTCAATTTCTGATTCTTAATTGTTTATCTGCCCAGGATTGCTACTCGAAACTCTCAGATAATACCTTTAAGGTTTGTTACAATATTTGTTTGTTCCAATGTTTGTCTTGACCAGCAAGCTGTTCCAAGTTAGAAAATTGGAAAATTGAGTGCAGACTTAAACAACTTTTATCTTTCTGTAGGAGTTGCGAAGGAAACTTCCCGTCACAAGAACATTGTTCCCTTGGGGTAGTGCACATCAATTAAGCATGAACAGGGAAATTACACGTGAAATGAGTACCAAGTAAATTGCTAGAGATTGATGGACGTGGATACTAGGATGTATTTGTCTTGTATAGAAAGACTTGAGCTTTTTGAGCGCTATGCCACCAATTTCTTGGATGGATGCTGCTTCCCTTTTTGGAAATTTGGCTATGTAAATTCCTTCAACGTGATTTGTTTGTTCCCATCTAGGAAGTGAAACACAAGGAGCCGTGATAATGCAAGTGGCTGTATGCTCTTCATAGTTACACTCATGACGGCGGCTGTAGATGTTTCAAAAGTAATTCTAAGTGTGAAGAGCTTATTTTCCTGCAGTGCTTTGGGCTTCCAAGTTGTTTCTGTACAGCTGCACAATTTGTAACATATTTATCTTGTCCGCACACTTTTTTTAGCCTCTTATAAGAAACTGCAAGTCACTTCACTGTTTTAACTTTGTTTGAAACGAAGATAACGTGTGAGATGTGCACATTTTGCTTGTTTATCTGACTCACTGTTAGTATTTTACCATATCCCAAAGTTGCTTTGCAAAAGTCTGCAGTTTTGCAAACTCGCATGCCATACAATAAGTGGAAGTTGGAAATCGCTTGTGTCTACTTTCAAGGTCTTGAGTTTCTGATATTAAACGAAATGATAGCAACAGGCCAGTTATGGCCACACAATGTTGTGCTCAAGTGATTTTTTAGATCGAAACAATCTTGAATTCTCCAATCAATACAGGAAATTGAATTTTAGCTATGGCCAACAGGCAGCAATCTTCGACTCCCAAGGTCCCTGAGAAATGGTGTCCAAAAGGCAAATTGGTAACAATGCACAATCAAACCATCAGACAGAGAATGGTACTGATAGTCAACTTTATGCATCACTGATACAGCACTTACTATGGGTGGTTAAGTAGCAACCGCAATAATATTATCAGCCCCTTAAAGGTAACAATGAGCCCAGTGTTGCTTAAGGTTATATGCTTGCATTGGATGCTATCAATGTAACATATAATCAAGCGCTTAACAAATGTTCCTGGAGCTGCCACTGAAATAATTGAATTGTCCAACAACACTGTTCATATATATATATATATATATATATATATATATATATATATATATATATATAAGCATTCTAGTGACTTTGAGCCCCTCTGCTTGCGCTAGAAATTGTGAAAGCAATAGTTGATGTGTGGGCGTTCGTTTTTCACAATGAAATGTTGCCCAAGTTTGCTTTGTGTATAATTTGTGCACATTGTGGTGGCTTGGACATTCACAAGCTTTGCTTATATAGTAGGGATCAACTGGTTCATGTTCCTATCCATGCATTCTAATGGATGGACATGGATCTTGATTATACTAAAATAGAGAAATATACTAAAACAGGTAAAACAATGGTCTCACTTGTGGAATACAAGTGAAGGGAGTGATAGTTTGGTCATGCTGAGTTTTAAACATTCTGCCTCGTCTCAAGGACCAAAACCTTCATGTCATCTACTCTTGGCGTATGTTTTTGTTGACATGTTTATTGAAAGTCAAGTGCTCATTGCCATTTTAATAAACAACTCTTTGTAGCAAATCCCACACAATTGACGCATCCTATTTCAGATTGGAAATCGATGTTGCTTTTCCCCCCCTTCAGACATGGCATATACCCTTATTGATCGGGGTCAAACTTTTGTTGGTTATGCCACAACAAGCCATGATCAAGGATGTCATTGATGTTTTAGTAATGATATACAATACATTCATTGCTGCTTTAGCAACACTATACATTATACTCAAGGGCATGCTTTCACATACAATAAACATTTGCAGCTTGGCTCGTTCCAAAACTCTTTTCTAGGGGGTAAAAGCTGGAAACTAGAAACTAGTGAAACATTGGTTTCTCCCTTTGTTCCATATGGGGTCATGAAAGAGATACTTCTCCTCTCTTTCCCCTTTTACCAAGTGACAAAAGACATGATGAAGTGCTCAAGCTTTGTACTAGCGACCTTGTGGGGCAATCTATTTATGTATGTGGTCTCTTTATGCACACACACACACCATTAATGATGTGCGCACAATCATTGGCGTGCTCTTAGATTGTGGACAACCTTGTCTAAATATTATTGTGCTAATGATTGCAGGCATTACTCCTTTGCACGTAAGTATTGGCTCATCCTTTTTCTTTTATCCTTGGAAATGATGTTTTCCTTCTCTAGCAACATACACTAAAATCCTTGGAAATGATGTTTTCCTTCTCTAGCAACATACACTAAAATCCTGCCATCATCACTAAAACTCTCTTCTTCTTCTTCTTCTTCTAGCAACATACACTAAAATCCTGCTATTATCACCATGCCAATGTTATAATTTCCCTATGAAACTAATCCTTAATATTAAAGAAAACAATCTCTTCTATTGCTATCATCTTGAGTTGAGGATTCAGTACATTGGATTTATGACGTTGTTTAGAAGTGGCTAATAGTCTGAAACAACTGGGGGCCTTTTATCCACATCATGTGGTCATATTCCTTATAGGGCTCTCAGGTAATCTTGTTTCAACCAGTAACGGGTCCTTTAGGGTGAGTAGTGGCTAGTCTTATTGCAACTTGAGGGGAAAGAGAGGGGAGTAGGAAGGTCTTGCATAGATGGTGATGGTTAAGGTTTCCTAGATAGGTAGTTCCTACCAAAATGTTTTATGTAAACCAGAATGGTCCACCTAATGTCAAGATCTTTCCATGGAGCTTGCTTGTGTACAATAGTAGTAAGGGATGAGGATGACAACTCTAAACATCAAGCTATTGTGCGCATGTAGCCCTTGATGTTATGTGGCAGGAATTTCGCACTCACCTCTATGGTGGGTGGTGATTAAGGCGTAGGGAATGGTTTGTCAGTGACCATTCTTGGTAGTTTGTGTGACCCCTTGGTGACCAATGTAGGCTCGGAACCAATGGGGGGAGGACAAATTACAGATGGAATGGTCACTGACGGACCAACCGTCAAGTGTTGGGAGACGGAGGGCCATTTAAGCCACGTGACGGTAATTTTCGTGAAGACAACGGATTGTTGGCAACGGTGGAGAGGGTAAAAACTGCGAGACGTCAATCTTTGGAGTAACAGTCAGCAATGCTGCTGCATTGTTCCAAGAGATCCTATAGGAGGAGCCCATGAGGTCTACACGTTTATCTAAGTGTTTGGTTTACCATTGTCTAATGATTGCATGCTCACGTGGCATGGTCTAGATGCATGGTAACTGTCAATTTCTACTTGCTTACGTGTCAAATGCTGTTGTAATTCCTTGTGCTGATCTATTGGATGATGGCAAAATCTTGCAACTGTCGCTCTAGTAGGAAATTTTGTGTGTTGAGTTGTCAGCTTCTAAAGTGGTCACTACCTCTGACACATTCCGAGCGCTAATCTTTCAGCAACCGAACGATTGCATGGTAAAATTACTGCATATAATGCTATGCAAATGGAGGGCTGTAGAGACTCTCGGGTGATGAAGAGCTTATTCCCGGGTTTCTCTTGCATCCATAGCAATGCTCTTCTCTGATGGTATATCATCGATAATAGAGCTACCCCAACCATAGAGAGAAATGGAAGATGCCTACCCTTCATGCACTAGGCAGATCGCATGGGACACCTGTAGAGGTTCAAAAATTAGGATTTCCCGCCCAAAACACACACACACACACACACACACACACACACACATAGTGGTACTTGTCTTTATGTTTATGGTTAAAAAAAACCTAAACTACCCCCTATTGCTGTCATCCTGGTTATGTATTTCCACTTAAAATATGGGTTTATATCTTTCCTAGCTACACTAAGTCGATATCCACCGTGGGAAGGAACCCCTATAGGGTTATGATGGTTGGAAGTCCTTAGCTGGCAGCTATTAACGTGCTTAAAATTTTTTTACTCTATAACGGGGCCTCACCTAGCTTGCCTTGCTAAAGGCGCAATGTCTGCTCTGTTCTACTATGACGGACCGCATCAGAGGCGGCTACATGTTGTGGCTTCCCCAGGAGGAATAGCACCTGGCCTACTCAGTGCTTGGGACGATTAGGATTCTGCGCGCTACTCACCATGAGTGATCGTGATCTACCTTCTCCTATTTGAAGAGGTGAGGGTGCATTCTGCCCCTCACTTAACCTTGTGTGTGTTTTACTTGCATAAAAAGTTAGGACTCTGTGTGTTTGTTCACTCTCTGTTGTACCAATCATGTAGCTTGCAACTCAACCGACACAGGTTGACTACTGTTTACTGAGCTTGATATTATGGTTTTTCTCTCCTCTTTTCATACTTGTCTTAGGATAATAATAACAACCGGGCTTGTTGGTTGGTGTACACTGTCGCTTAGCCTGGTAAGCCTAACTATGTTGGTTGGCTTTGCTTGATAGTTCGAGGCACTACTTGATGTATGGTATCTTGATCCCCGTCGCTTAGCCTAGTAAGGCCCACTGTGCGTGTTGGCTATGGTTGACAATATGTGGTAATGGTTGAATGGTCTAACACTTTTGGGCAAGCTATGATCCCGCAACTGGTTTTCGATTTTGAGAAGCTCTGCGTAAACTGTTCATTGGTTTGATTAAGTTATACCTTAAATATTGGGGTATGTTATAGTGGTTGTTTCCTGTTGGCTTGACAATACAATACTCTGATTATTCAATGCATGGTTAGAAGACGTACTGCGTTTGCATATTGTTCAAAAAAAACCTTTTGGGGATGGGGGGTATACCCTGGATGTTTACTGGTATTGGACTATTTACTGTTACTAGTTGTTTCCTCTAACTTGATATAGGTCACACAAATACTGGCTAATTGGGAGTTGGGGGGTATGCCCTGAATGCATACTAGTGTTGGACTTTTTTGATATTGGTTGTTTGGGGTTTGGGGGTATGCCCTGATTGCGTATTGATGTTGGACTTGTTTGATACTGGTTGTTTTGATGGTATGTTACAATTTTTTTTTTCACAAGGTCGGGTATAGTTTGAAAAAAGCCCCTAAAGGCAACTGTTCCTTTTTACTACATGGTTTGACATTCTTTCTGGCTGGATACCGAGTCTACATTAAGGGTTCTTTGCCACTTGGTTTGCTAAGAGGTGTATAATTAGTTTAATTGACATACAAACCTGGGAAGGTTGGATTCCATGAACCCTAATGGGCATATACTATATCTGTCCTAAATAAACAAAAACAAGTCTGATATTCTTGTACTATTAATGGAATTTTTAAAGATTTGTTAGGCTTCTTTACTTTATGGCTTCTTGTATTGAAACAAGCAAGAGGAAATGGAGCTTCACTAATCTAGCAAAGAAAAAGACTGATAAGATGTTGATGAGGGATGAGACACTTGGATTAGAAGGGGTTATGGATTTCTAACCAGAATAACATTTATGATAAAAGATCAAGAAATATAAACTTTGGGATAATAAAACATTTTTAATATAAAAAAAAATATGGAACACATACGTACTTTGGACTGTGCTTGTAAGTTAAAAAAAGTTGTAAGATGGACATGGATAACAACTGGTATAGTCCATTGATGCCTGTAAAACACATCCAAGGCTAACGTATCTGTTGTCTTGTTTGGATGGATGCAAGTAAGGACTCTATCTTATCTTGGAAGTTTTTTCGGCTTAAAGCAATTATCTACACATGATTACACTTACACTTTCTGTGGGGGAAGTACTTCTGATATCTGGATACTGGAATGAGGCTTCATTCTTATAAGCATTGTACAAAGATAATTCTAAGACTGAGTTGTTTTTGTACTTATCATTTCCCTTTCTTTGGAGCTAGCTATCTTTTGAATGTAAAAGTTCAATTATGTCTTATTATTTATGTTAAAACATCTACACACTCTCTCTCTCTCTCTCTCTGTCTCTCTCTCTCTCTCTCAAGTAATATTACAACTAGTATTTACTTCTATTATATTATATAAAAAAACCTCCCGACATTTTTTTGACAAGTATAGGACTTCTTTTACCACAAAACCTGGGGAAAAAATATATGCAAAAAGATAATTTTCAAATCCCCCCCCCCCCCCCCCCTCTTATTTTTTTGGGTTTACGGGAGTCGCCCCTTAAAGCATAAACTTGGACAAATACCTTTTAAAGGCGCATTGAAAGTTAAAATAGTACCCTTAATACACAAGCGGACAACACTGAGTATTGTAGTAAATAATCTTGAGTCGATCAAGGCGTTCACGCCTATCGCTTATAGTGTATACCACACTTGGAGCTCTATGCACACACATGATGCATGATTCTCTTCACCTCTCTCTCTCCCACTTAGTCTCACTATGGTGCCTATGCGATCGTTGATAGCCTTACGATGCTGATCACGCTTGTCGCATACAGCATAGATCACACACAGTTGCCATGTGTACCCGCATACTACATAATGATGGTCTTCATCTCCTCTCAATCCCCCTATGGGGTTGAGGCGGATATTGCTTAATGCTTTAAACCTTGAAAAAGGAACCGGTTGCTGGTCTGCATCAACATCAAACCTCTGTAAAAGGTGAGGATTGGCCCTGACCCCTGACTTAGTCTTTTCGCGTGGTGATTGTGTTGGTATAAAGAGAGATTGAGAGTTTGTTTTGGAAGCTTGCCTACTCCCTAACCATGGAGCTTGTGAACAAAGAGGGTGCATCTCAAGTCTGCACTCTGTATATGTAATGGTTTTTTTACTAGGCGCTTTGGTTTTCATATCATTGAAATGGTTTGGCTTAGCAACCATACTAGTAGTAAAAAACTTGTCTGTTTTTTTTTCTCTGGTTTTTTTACGCAGGTGAGTTGTTCAAAGTAAATTAAACTTTGTTGTTAAGCATAAAGTTTCTTTTTTTGTAAAAAAAAGGAGGTTTGTATGGAGTTATGACGGGCAGTTTTCACATACCAGTCGTATTGTATTATTGGAATGGTATGGGTGCAATATGTTACCATATACATGTGTTAGTGATGTGTGGGAACACACTAGGACCGCCAGGGCATTTTTTCCCTCTTTAGGAGGTTTTTTCCCCCGAGCATTGTATATATGCCCATCATTCTAGGGCTATCTATCTTTTCATTGCATACTAAGTAACACACTCTCTGCTGTGTGCCTTGAGCTTCCTTCGTCTTCTCCAAGCTGTGTGTGTTTCTCTGCAACCCTAATTCCAACAATTGGTATCAGAGCAGGTTGCGTACTCCCGGGCTTAGTCGCCAGCTGCTCCAGCACATGCCTGCTCACTTTCTCCGATTTCAGTGAGGTTTGGCGAGCGCTCGCAGGTCGACAAATATTCGGGGAATGCTCGTAGAGCTCAGTCTGCTCAGATTTTTGATTCGGGCTCATTTCGACCTCCGTTTCCACTATAGGCAGTACTGCACAGGCTATTTCATCATTTTGTACAGAATTTCTGTCAGTGCTGTTTTCTGCATAACAGGTGCCTCATAGTTTTCTACGGTTTGTGCTATATAGCACGTGTTGTTCCCGCTCCGTTTCTCCTATTTTCGGGAGTTTTCACATCAGGTGCAGCATTTACCATGGCTGACAATAACACAGACGTGTTCAAGATGTTTGCTGCCTGTTGAGGACAAGTTGGATGGGGACAACTACCCTATGTGGGCTTATATGAGGAATATTGTGCAAGGCATTGATGTACGTCCTGGTACTGAGGATGTAGGCGATGTTGAGGATGTTGCAGGTCTTGCTGCAAGTATTACTGCTATTAGAGTTGTTTTGCCTATGATAGAACAATCTCGTTGGGATGTAAAGGATGCACAGGCTCATGCATTGATTGCATTGTCTATGAAGCACACCATCTTTCCTCACATCCGTTCAGCAAAATCTACAAAACAAGCTTGGGATATTTTGGCAGGTCTTTATGCAAGTTGCAATGAGCTGGAGTTGAAGATTATGCATGAGGAAGATGATATGGACACTTTCCTTGCTAGTGTCAAGGATATCAATGAGCAACTTATTTCTGCAGGTGAAGTCATTTCAGACAATTCCCTTGTGCAAACTGTTCTTGATGCCTTACCAGATTCTTACCAGACTTTTACTAGTACTTGGAGACTTCTGACCCAAGGAAATCCAGAAGTTGTCAAGTTTGATGCATTATGCACATTGCTGTTGCAAGAGTCACTTTCCAGAAAAAATAGGACTAGACAACGTGCAGTTGAACAGGCTTTTATTGCTTCTCAAAGAAAGGGTGGTAACAGTAATGCAGCCACTTCTTATGCTTCTGCTGCGAGTGGTGAAAATTCTATTCCTATTGCTTCTGCTGGCAGCACTTCGTTTGGCAATTCTGGTGATAAGGGCAAAAAGAAAATGCGTTGCCATTATTGTAAAGCTAATGATCACTTGATCAAGTCGTGTCCTAAGTTGAAGGCCAAAGAGGCTAAGAAGAAAGAGGGCGGTTCCACTGCAAATGATGGTTCCACTACAAATGCAGCCATTGTTGAGTCTTCTGTGAAAGGAGACTGTGATGCTAATGTCGATGCTGAATGGGCTTTTAGCGCAAAGTGCACTTACAATCCTGCTGTCCATGATGCATGCTTGTCAGTTGCTGCAGATTCACATGTGTGGTATTTTGACAGTGGTGCTACAAAGCACATTACCTCACATCGTGAATTGTTCACCTCTCTCGAGTCTGTCCCTCATGGGAATTCTGTCACTTGTGCCAACAATGCCTCTTATCTAGTTCAGGGAGTTGAAAAGATTGTGCTTACTTCTGCTAATGGCAGTTCCTTCACACTTGTTGATGCACTTTATGTACCTGGGATCAAGAAGAATCTCTTGTCTGTATCCGCAATTGCTAGACTTGGACTTGTAGTCAAATTTGTGGATGACAGATGTACAGTTCATCATCTCAGTTTTGGTGATGAAATTGTTGCATCTGGCCTTTTGTGCCGTGGGCTGTATAAGCTCACTTTGTATGACAAGTGTGGACAAAATTTTGCAAATGCTGTTGCAGATTCAAGGGCTATTTCAGATGCAAAACTTTGGCATGCACGTTTTGGTCATCTGAATTTTGCCAGTTTGCTGCGTCTACAGAAATCTGATATGGTTGCTTCTTTGCCGCCTCTTGAAGCACCTGTCAAACATGTTTGTGAAGGCTGTATTTTGGGTAAAATGCTGCGTTCTAAGTTTCCAAAGGATGGTTCAGTTCGGGCCACATGCAGGTTGTAGTTTGTGCATAGTGATGTTTATGGGCCCATGCAAACTCCGTCCTTGGGCAATTACCTGTACTTCGTGACTTTCATTGATGATTACTCAAGGCATGCATGGGTATTTCCGCTTAAAGCGAAGTCCGAAGTTTTTATGTGCTTCAAACAATTTCTGGCTATGGCTGAAAATGTATCGAAATGTACCATGGACGTCCTCCTTTCTGATCGAGGGGGGGAGTATATGTCTCATGAATTTAATGCATTTCTGGCTAGTCGTGGGATAAAACACCAATGTACAGTGCCTTATACACCTCAGCAAAATGGTGTTGTTGAGAGGAAAAACAGGTCACTTACAGAAATGGCACGATGTATGGTCAAAAGTCAAGCTTTGCCGCATTCTCTTTGGCTCGAGGCCATATGTGTGCCACTTATGTACTAAACAGGTGTCCTACAAAAGCTTTGCAGTCTATTACTCCATATGAAGCATGGCATGATAGAAAGCCTTCTATTGAGCACATGAGTGTTTTTGGCTGTTTGGCATATGCTTTGGTGCCACAAACACAGTGCAGGAAATTAGATGATAAGGCTGTCAAATGTATTCTTGTTGGTTATAGTGCTGAAAGCAAAGGTTACAGGTTGTATCATCCGCAAACAAAGCGTATTCTGGTTTCACGGGATGTAGTGTTTGTGGAAGATTCTGTTCAGCCCTTGTTGTCATGTACTAGAGATAGTAATGCAAGCTCACAGGACATTTATGACACTTTGTTGCCTCTTTTCAGTGGTTGAAATACGAATGTAAGTTCCAATGAGGCAAATGTACAGCCTATGGGGGTTTCTGAAAATGTTACAGATCAGCCTGTTACTGATGCAGATGTACATGATGTACTTGATGAGGAAAGGGCTGAAAATGAGGAGGCTAGAGGTATGCCAAAATGGTTGGTGCACACTTTGCGTGACTGTAAATTGGATGCACCTTTGTCTAGTCGTACTCGTTCAGGCTCTCGCCATGCATCTTATGCATCAAATTGTTATGCTTTGACTGTGTTTAGCCTACATGATGTTAAGGAGCCTCTATCTTTTGATGAAGCACAGCATTCAAAAAATTGGATGGCTGCCATGCAATCAGAATATGATGCGCTTATAGAAAATGACACCTGGACTTTATGTGATTTGCCTCCTGGCAAAAAGGCCATTGGTACGAAGTGGGTTTACAAGTTGAAACGCAAGCCGGATGGTGAGATTGATCGCCATAAGGCTCGACTTGTTGCAAAGGGTTATGCACAACAAAAAGGCATAGATTATGAAGAGATTTTTGCTCCCACTTGTCGTATGACTATTGTGCGTTTTCTATGTGCATTGGCAGCTCATTTTGGTTGGGATGTACATCAATTAGACATTGTTACTGGTTCCTTGAATGGTGACATATTTGAGGAAGTTTATGTAACGCAGCCTCGCAGTTTTGTCATAAAAGGACAAGACAAAGTGTGCAGATGTAAGAAGGCTTTGTATGGGTTGAAGCAATCTCCTCGGGCTTGGTATGAGAAAACTGACACTCATTTGGTTAAACGAGGCATTCGTAACAATCCAACAGAAAGCACATTGTATGTAAAGTGTGAGGGTGATGTAGTTCTCATTGTGGTTCTTTATGTCGATGATTTGCTGATCACTGGACCAAATGAGAGACATATTGCTGAATTTAAGGCTGATTTCAATGCTACTTTCAAGATGAAAGATTTGGGGCTGTTGCATCATTACTTGGGTATACAGTTGAAGCAGTGTGATGGTGGTATTGCCTTGTGTCAGAAAAGTTACATAGAGACATTGCTATGTAAGTTTGGACTTGAGGATTGCAAACCTATTGCCACTCCCATGGAAACAGGTTTGAAGTTGAGTCTACATGATGGTGGTGATCCTGCTGATGTCACTCTTTACCAAACTGCTGTTGGTTGCCTCATTTATGTATGCAGCACGAGGCCAGATATTCAGTTTGCAATCTCACAGGTCAACAGATTTATGCATAGCCCAGGGTCTAAGCATTGGCAGGCTGTCAAGAGGATTTTCCGCTACCTTAGTGGCACTTTACATCTTGTCTTGTTTTATCCCAAGGGGGGATCATTGCCGCCAGACTTACATGCTTTTTCGGACTCAGATTGGGCTGGTTGTTTTGACACGCGAGTGTCCACAAGTGGTTTTTGTTTCATGCTTGGCAGTTCATGTATATCATGGTTGAGCAAGAAGCAACCTACTGTGGCCACTTCATGTTGTGAGGCTGAGTACAGGGCAGTCTTCACAACTACGGTTGAGTGTGTATGGCTCATACGCCTTATGGCTGATTTGGGTGTTGGACAAGACACTGCCAACACTATCGACACTGACAGTCATGAGCATTGGCAGTTGCGAGGAACCCAGTTTTTCATGATTGCACAAAGCACATTGAGGTGCATTACCACTATGTCATGGAGAGGCTCTCAGTAGGAGAGATCAGGTTGGCTTATGTGCCAACACAGGACAACCTTGTAGATCTTTTCACAAAGGCATTGTCTCGTGAGAAGCTTGAAGCTTTCCACAAAGCTTTGGGCTTACTCCCCTTTGTGGACTGATCATGTCCTTAGGGCATGGAACTTCCCTTTACTCATGTGCCAGCTCTCATTCATCGCATCACTCTAGGGGGGATTTGTTACCATATACATGTGGTAGTGATGTGTGTGAACACACTAGGACCGCCGGGGCATTTTTTCCCTCTTTAGGAGGTTTTTTCTCCCGAGCATTGTATATACGCCCATCATTCTAGGGCTATCTATCTTTTTATTGCATACTAAGTAACACACTCTCTAATGTGTGCCTTGAGATTCCTTTGTCTTCTCCAAGCTGTGTGTGTTTCTCTGCAACCCTAATTCCAACACAATACACCAAGGCATATCTAGCATTTTTTGAAAAAGCTTGCCATTTCTTTTGGTTTGGGGTGATTGGCATTAGATAATACATGTTTACATCATATACAAGCTTGACATTATACACATGGCTGTGGTTTTGTGCTCAGTTTCCCACGTATTGACTCAAAACGATTAGAAAGTTTTGCTACAGGGTCAAGCCGGTAATGCCTATATAAGGCAATGTACATATAAGATGTAGCTATGTATTTTCTGAAAATGGTGTAACAAATGGTTAAGGGACTGAGCCCAACGAGCTTGAGATTGCCTTCTAATGATGGGTTTTTGTTTTTTTATAAAATAAATAAAAGAAGAGCTACTAGTATAATCTTGGTGTCACATTGATGGTGGTAAAATGTGATATATATTATGAGTTACATTGCAGTCCAGGATGGAGATGCCATGACAAAAACAGTCTGAATTTCATGGCTTAAGGCATGGCTTACGTACACTAGTTGGAATTTTTTGGAATTTTGGAATTTTTTAACTCAAATTTAAAATAGAGGAGTTGATAAGTTTGGCTTAGTGCTTTTTTGTCTAAACCAAGCAATTGATTGTTTGAAAGCATAGAAAGAGATGTTTAACTAAAGATGATATTAGAAGTTACTATGTTTTGACTAATGGTTCGAAAGATGGATATAGCACATTTACCTGATTAGTTTTATGATAGGTATCTGGCTAAATAAAAAGCTATGTAAAATCTTGAAGAAAAAGAAAACTTTGAACTAAAGGTCGTACTAAGTCACTTGATCAGAAAGGGTGGTGGCCTTCTGATCAAAATAACACATAGGTAAATAACTATTTAAGGAATATTAAAAAATGGGTTATATAGAAACCTTACATATAATAGATACCATAATTCATTGGGTTTATGGTTTCTTTACAAGTTCTATTGAAGTTTGGACAAAATTGAAGAACATTTACACTTTGGACATTTGTTTAAAGTTAAAAAGTTGTAAGATGTGGATAATAATTGATATAGTCCATTGACACCTCTAAAATGCATTCAAGAATCACATATCTGTTGTCTTGATTGAATGGATGCAGGTGAGGACTCTATCCTTTCTTGGAATTTTTTTAGCTTGAAGCAAATGTATGTCCATGATTACACTGGCTCAAACCACCTGGGAAGTACTTCTTTAATGGGTTACTATCATTGTATATTGGAATGAGGCCTCATTCTTATATACCATGCACAAAGATAACTCTAAGACGGAGTTGTTTTTGTACTAATCTTTGCCCTTTCTCTAAAGCCAACTTTTTTTTGAATGTTAAAGTCCATTTATGTCTTATAATTTAAATTAAAAACAGCTATACCCCTACCCCCCTACCCCCCCCCCCCCCCCCCCCCCCCCCCAATTATACAAGCTCCTCCTACTTATCTTAGAATTTGGCCATACCAAAGCCCTTATCTCCAAGAGACAAAACTTGGTGATCATGCTTGTTGTAAGGAAAGGAAGTCGTGCAATAGGAACCCCCTCCAAATGAATGATAAGGCCCCTTTGTAATCAACCATCCCCTAGTCTGGACAAAAATTGGGGCCATGATGGACTTTGAAATATGGATTAAAATCTCATTGAAGATTGCAATTGAATCGCACACCTATTTTGAGTCACTGTGCTTTCATATAATCTTGTACTAATCTGTATCTTTGTGTAGATATGACGTTTTGGTTTTTTGGAAAAAGAAGGGAAAGCTAGTATGGGTGGTCGTTTTTGAAAAATGCGAGTGGAAGAATCTGTCTGGGATGCTTTCTAAAATGTGGAAAGGAAGCAGGAAATAGGAGCCAGTTGCCCCCACGAAGGCGAGCGGATGTGGGGTGGCCTGGTCTCTCTCTCTGTGTCTCGAATCCTCTCAACCCTCTCGAAGCCTCTCTCTCAAATTCTATTCTTCGAAAACCCAAAGGTGGTGGGTGATAGCTATTTGCTGACCTTGCTCAAAGTCGCCCCCCCCCCCCCCCCCCCCCCCCCCCCCCCCCCCCCCCCCCTCTCTCTCTCTCACACACACACACACACACATCGTCTCAACGAACTCTTTCGTGACCTGGGGGTGATGTGGGGTAGGTAGACTGCTGTGTGTGTGTGCATGAGCAACCCATGAGCTTGAGGTCGAGTGCTTGTGGCAAGGATGTGCGATGGGGGCTAACGGTGTGTGTGCATGCTTGTTTGCTAGCGGAGAGAAGAGGAACTAGCGAAGGTAGCTAGGGGGAGGTAGAGGAGCAGTACAATACAAGGGAGGGTGACAGAGGTGGGAGGGCTACGCTAAGGGAAAAGGGAGAGCTCTGTGCAGAGCTCTCTCTCTCTCTCTCTCTCTCTCTCTCTCTCTCTCTCTCTCTCTCTCTCTCTCGGAAAGGGGGTCCCCTGGAATCTCGTCGAGTATTGAGATTTCTTGTGGTCGCAATCCGAGAATTGTTTTTTAAGCTCTATAGCATATAAGGGAGAGCTTTTTTATTTGGGATATTTATATCCTAACCCTAGCCTTCTTCCATACAAAAATTGAGTTTCTAAAAGAAATGCCATATCGGGGAATATGGTGCAACCAAAATGTAACTATGGCATGGTAGTATCAAAGGGCTTTCATATGGTTTGAATGAATATACAAAACATTTGAATATTAACCTGCTTATGGGGCTTGAGAATAAGGAAAGGAAAGTTATTCAACTTTTCAAAACAAGGCCGTCTACAGTAGACGAGGGGCACTGCCTCCATTAAAAAATTAAAATTGATGGTTAAAAATTGTTATTGAATTGTATGTGTGAGAAATCATATAAATATACTTTATGCAATTAAAAGTTAAAATTGCTGGTTAAAAATTTTATTGAACTATATGTGTGAGAAATCATATAAATATACTTTATGCTTGGCAATATACAATAGCAAATTATATAAATTGTGATCTAGAAAAATACTAAACTTTGATTTATGAAAATAATTAGATTACATCAAAGTGCATCGCGAAAAAATTGAGCATGTTTTAAATAAAAATTAATTTCATATATGATTTGGAGTTCCAATTTCTTTTGAAAGCATACTTATTTCCTATGAACCATTATTAATACTAATTCTTCTTTATTTGCATAATTATATTCTCAGAGTAACATATCAAATTAAATTTGTAAGATAAAAAAAGAAACTTAAAATTGAACTACTATAAGCCCAAATCTATTAGTTTACAGAAGCAAACATGTATACAAGTTTTGTATAGTTTATATAGACATTCTCTTTTATCCCTCTCCTTGATCCTAACTGCCCACGGTTGCCTGTTAGTCTTTCTACATTGTTCACTCTAACACATTTCTACATTGTTCTCTCTAACACATTGTACTTTGGTTGGTATGTATGCGAAGGGTTGATTTATCCTTGGCTCGAATGTCCTTAGAATCGGTTGTTTGCAAGACATGCCCGATATGGTCGTTGTAAGAAATATCTGGACTATTTTCACTAGATGAGATTCCCTCATGCAAGCTTAAAATATTATGGATGAACTTCCTTCCCATAATCTCGTCTCTTATAACTACTTAATTGCAAAATACGCCCAACATGGCCTCTCTTTGGATGCAATCACCTATCCATGCATCTTAAAAGCTTGTGGCTTTTTGCAAGACATTGCCTTACGCCAAAGAATACACGATGAGATTGCTAGGTAGGGAGTGCTTCGAGGTGTTTTGGTCTCTTTGTGTGCGAAATGTTGCGGACTCTTTCTCCAGAGGTTCTTTGAAAGAGCTCCTCCCTAGGATGTCGTCCCTTAGAGTGCATCGATTGCAAAATATGTCTGACATTGCCATGACAAGGAAACTGACCTGGATTGTTTTGACAATTTATGAACCAAAAAAGACCTCTCCATATGCAATCTAGCTATGCATGCCCTTGGCACTAACACCTATATTTAATGCGGGGTAGAGTAATGGGATCGACCGTCGGGGTTGGAGGCCGGGATCTCGAGGCGCACTAAACCTAGCCAGCAGGCAAAACAAGGTGCACCCTTGAAAAAATGAGGCGCACTAAACCTAGCCAGCGAGAAAAATGAGGCGCACCAGTGAGATTTGAACCTATGACCTTGCAGTCCAATTAGTCTAGGGTCACATAGGCTAACCACCTCACCCACGTGCATATTGTGTATCCACAACCATTTTTACGACGTGCTATTGCAAGTTGACATGCATTGCCCAGATTGTCTAGGTTTAGTTTTTGAGCAAACATTTGCGGGTGCGATCTCTCCAGCCTTCATGCGTGAACTTCTCCGCCCTTGATCCCATTACCTCCCCTCCCGGGCACGCATGCACCTTGAAGGCCAGTGGAGATGTGCATGATATTGATGAGGCTACTACTCTATGGCTGATGAGTTAGCAATTTTGAGTGCACTCAATAATTGTGGACACATCTTGAGAATATTCTCAAAAGAAGATGTCAAAATTGTGTGTACTCAGTACAAAAAGTATGTTCTTTGCTATGGCGCACAAAAAAAATATAAACCTAACTTGTTTCATTTATATCTTGGGATACCGTCTAACAGATGAATTGCAACACGTTAGTTCTAAGGATTTAATGTGAAAGTTGACACTTGCTAAGCCTCTACATTACATGCGCCACAATAATGCAGGCCACAAAGCTAGTACGATATTGATGTTCTAGATTTTCCTTTGCTTAAACAGGCTATGTATCCCTTTTAACATTGAGAATAGAGTACGTTTCAACAAGTATTCGTCCCTGTTCCTTGAAACCACCATCAACACACACAATGTTACTCTCTCTCTCTCTCTCTCTCTCTCTCTCTCTCTCTCTCTCTCTCTCTTTCTCTCTCTCTCTCTCTCTCTCTCTCTATAATTTACACCCTCAACACCAACAACTAGCTATGTCATGCCTAGCTTACACTTTCATCAATGATTGTTGCAGAGCAGAAAGAGAAAATCAATCATATTCCCCTTTTCCTGTGCGGTTACTTTGTGTTGATCCAAGTCTTTCTGCGCCCTTTACTGTCTTCGTACATTATCTATAGTAACGCTTTTTGTCCTCATTGAGTGTGCACAACTTTGCATTGTGTCACGTGTGTGTGTGTGTGTGTGTGTGTGTGTGTGTGTGTGTGTGGAGGAGTTCTGATGGGCTTAGATTCATCCCCTAAACACCTCCCATGGACTGCAGAGTGAGATCATAGCTAGTTAATGTCTCAATTTTCTTCCATATCTCAATTTAGAGAGCTTAACACCATCATATCCGTCTTTTCCCCTTGTTAACGTCAAACAGTTGCAGACCCGCTAAAAAGAAATTTTCCCATTTGGTATGTGGGAAGGCAGTATGCAGCAATTTAACAACAATACACAATTTTATGTAGAGTAAATCGAAATCAAGTTTGGTAACTGCGTTGTAATGTAACATCAGAGTTCTTGCAAACAAAGTTTTGTAGTGCACCTTCTCTGGAGGCAAGCCACCACCTATAGTCCAGGCATGCCACGTAGGATTTTTCAACTTAATCCGACATAGACAAGGTATGCAATTTCTCTTTCTGCTCATGGACTCACGCACAAATCATACGCTTTCTGATGTAATCTTCCTCTATTTACTTATCGTTGTTTTTTGCCCTGGAATTTTCAAGTTTAATCCGTGCTTTGAAATGGCTCAAAGATGTGTGCTTCAGTTTCTACTACAGAAGCGGTTGTGATAGATCTCCTGTGCCTGATTCATACATTGTGTTTTGGATTATCGTTTGGGAAGTATTCACATGGATATTGTTTATGGGTTGGTATGAGGGTTGTCTCTATGCTTGCACTTGATTAGAGACATGATTCAAAATCTGCTTTGCTTGAGTTTTTTTTCTCGTAGCTTGACCATCATTTACTCATGTAGAATAGTATAAAGGTAAAAAGCTAAATCACAACCATAAGCTAAATCAGATGGGCGCCATTACTTGACCATGAACAATGTCAAAGCTAAATCACAAGCCAATATTATTTGAAGGGTTAACCTGGGGTTGCCTCCCATGATATTAAAATTGTTTTTCCTCTTCCCTTCTCATGGAAATTTGTAGCTCCTGCGATCAATCCTTGCAGGCTGTAGAAGTCCTCTTCCTACGCTTCCATGGGCACTGAGACCACTAGCAAGCAGTGATTGCACATCAACAAGAGATTGCAAGTAGAAGCAAGACAGAGACAGAGGGAGGGTGATATTGTCATGGGGCCATGGGCCCATTAGGCCACCAACACAACCCTGCATGTAGAATATCAACCTCTTCTTATGCGAAGGAATTACCACCCATTTTCTAACCATACCCTATGCATATTCGTCCCTCGAGTCAACACAATCTTTTGCACGCCCACCATCTATGGTATCTACCCTCTTCAAAGGTTGAAATCAGGTAAGGAATAGAAAGCAGCAGGAAGAGGCGATTCCTGAGCTTTGACGAATGTCGCGAAAGCTAGAAAATTGCATTTCATAGTGTCACCCAGATATTATTGAAGCTTTTCTTCCACTCTTGAGACCAAAGAAACCAAGTGTGTGGATGTTGTCGCATTGCTTGCTAACTTTTCAATAGAAAAACCAGACAAGGTCAAGAATATTGTGCATGCAGGAGGTCTTTTTTTTCCTTGTGGACGTACTTTCCAATGGGTGTCAAGAGGCCCAAGAGCATGCTGCTAGGACAACATTCAGTCTAGCGATTACTGATGAGAACAAGCACCATTGGGCACTTTGAATGCAGTCCCTAATCACATTGTACAAATTCTTCACATAGGGCCAAATGGGGCTCGCCAAGATGTAGCTATGGCACTTCACCATCTTTCTTTGCTACATACAAATAAAAGCAAGTTAGTCAACGTGGGGGCAATTCTAGTACTTTTAAATCTTGCACAGTCGAGAGAGATATCCGATTTGTTGAGTCGAGCGCTCGTCAATCTCTCAAATGTTGCTTCTATTCTAGAGGGGAGAGCAGCACTCCTGTGGCTAAATTAAATGCAATCCTAGCCAAGCTCCAAGGAGGCAGAAGCGCAGGATTGATTCCTGAGAAGGCTGCAACAGCTCTCGACTTTAAGTATGTAGCACATAACGTAGGGGCACAAGAGTTATTGTCAATGTTGGTGCTCGATGAATAACTTGCCGTATGTTGGCAAGAGGGAATGCTGAAGCTTCTGCATGAAGTCAATCCTCTTTTATTAACACACTTGTAGATCCTCTTCGAAGTTTGCATGCCCAACCGAACAAAAATAGATAGTGCCTCTTCCTTTTATCTACTAAAATTAATTGAAGTAGAAGCCAATCAAGCATGCTAATGCATTGAAATGGACATGAGGAATATTCATAGGACCAAAATGCTGATAACAAGATGCATCCTACAAAAGGTGAGCACCAACATATCGTACCAGAAAGATTGGGGAGACAGGAACTCAAACCAATATATGAAAACTTTCATTGAATTGTGCAACAATACTACTAATACCAATTGATAAACATTACATTAATACAACAACAAAAGATGTCTAATCTCGAATAACTTTATGCTAATTGTGTTGTACTCATTTGATGTTACAAGATCAGTAATGAATGATCCAAAAGTCGTAGAAATTCATGTATGCCAAATGTAGTACCCTCACAAAAGCTTGAAAATTTTTGGTTGATCCTTGGATCGGATGTCCTCCCTCAGAATCAGTTATTTGCAAGATGTGCCCAACATGGTAGAGCCAAGGAATTTATGGATTGTTTTCACTAGATGCGATTCCCACATACAAGCTTAAAATGTTTTGGATGAACTCCCTTCCCAGAATCAGCTCGTCTCTTGTAACTTCTTAATTGCAAAGTGTTCCCGACATGGCATCTCTTCGGATGCAATCACCTATCCATGCACCTTGGAAGCTGTGGCTTTGTATAAGACAATGCCTTTCGCCAAAGAATACACGATGAGATTGCAATATTTTGATCGCTATATATGCAAAAAGTGACGCCCTCATGAAGTTCTTTGAAAGAGCTCCTCCCTAGGATATTGTCTCTTGGAGTGCGTCAATTGCAAGATATGTATGACATTGCCATGGCAAGGAAGCTGACCTGGACTATTTTTACCATATATGAAGCGAAAAAGGGCTCTCTAGATGCAATTAGCCACGCATACCTTGAACGCTTGTGGGGATGTGCATGACATTGATGAGAGTGCTAGTCAAGGGCTCGTAGGGAAACATGTCGTCCTTGGACGTGCTTTGACCGATACACAAGGAGCGACGGTACATGAAGTAGATCGAGATGCACACACAAAAACATAGAGATGCAAGTGCATAAACACACCTCTTTTGATTTGTGAAGTGAAAACGGCCTCTCTCTTGATGCAATCACCTAGTATATTGTGGCACCGTGCAAGACATTGCCTTGTGCGAGAGAGTACACGATGAGATTGCTAGTGAACGGCTATCGAAGAAACATGTCATGCTTTGGTCAACATGTATGCAAAATATGGCGCACTCACAAAATCTCAAAATGCTTTGGAAGAGGTCCTACCTGGGATGTTATCTCTTAGAATGCATCCATTACATGATATGCCCAACATCAAAACCACAACACTTGTAGGAAAAAGGGGCCTTCAAAGCTGGCCAGTGTGTATCTATGAAGATTTATTCCATACGTCATCTGAATCTAGCACTTTGGAGGTCCATGAGCTGCAAAACATGGTAGTCCCTGCTACAGAGAAGAATCAAAACCTTGAGGAGTATGTGCGCCGAGGCAAGCCACACATGGGAATATTTGATGGGGATATTTCTCAAGGCAAGGAGTAGGTTGCCTGCATGTCAAGAGACATGTCAAAAGTATGAAAGATCAAATGGCTATGTAAATAGTGAGAAAAGCCACCATACATGCAATGCTCAAGCTTCCGTGGCTCCACCAACAAGCGGTATCAAGGTCGATCGTATAGTTGGATTCAATGGCCTTGTGAACAACGATTTTGAGTTTTAAGCTCATTTCAAAATTTTAAGGCTATGCCAACGAAGGGCAACAACCATCCGAGCATATTTACAGAGTGCATGGGCAAGAGAGGCTGTGAATCCCCTCTAGAAGAGTGCCATTTTTTGGAGGCTTTTGCCTTCCAAAAATGAGAAACACAGCATGGATTTGACCTCTTGTGATGAATTTTGCATGTATCGGTTCAAAGTGTGCTGGTGCATGCACGAAAAGAGCCATGATGGGCCTGCGTACCCGTTCACCCATCCTGGTGAGAAAGCCAGGCGGAGAGGCCCTTACTGTTTTTACTTAGCAATAGCATCTTCTGACTTTTCAAGGGGAACATGCAGGAAAGGTGACTCATCTAAACTCTCACATGGGTTTTTTGAGTGGTGGCTACACCCGACTCACTACCGCACCCGACTTTGCAAAAGTGTCAATGCTTCTTTGTGCATTCACCATCCTAGCTTCGTCAGGTTTCCCCTGACCCACTCCTCAACAATGATCAATGTTCCATGGATTGGCATCATCAACAGATGCCATGACAGGCTATTTTGAGGAATACCTCAAGCAACCACCATCATTCACAAAAAAATCAGTTCAATCTAAGTTATGCAAGTCGCTGGGGAGAGACGAATCCAGATCTTATGGTAGTCACGACATCAGTTTTAAAGTCAAGGTTGCTCCATATCTAGTGATTGTAATAAAATGCAGGATGCATGGAATGGAATGAACTTCAACTCTGTGGAGCTTTATCTTCCTGGAATCTCTGGCATTATACAGAGAGAAAATGGGATATGCTTCTGGGAAGCTCTTCAATATAGCCACCTCACATAGGTCACCCGTCACCCCCAGAAGCCTAAGCTCGCTAGTTTATCCACATTTCATCAATGATCAATAGGGGTTGCTAGAGGAAGCCAGTCAGACATCCATTGAACCAGAGTCATTGCCAATCAGAGTAAATAATATCCAAGTTACTATTTCTAGTCACGATGGGATATGTTATACAAGCCCAACAATTGATCTTTTCATACCATTTCACATACATGGAGCCGAGGTGTCTGCACATTGTCCATGGCTATGCAGAAATGGTTTATGATAGGGTCTTTAAAGATGCCAGTTTCCTCGATGACAACCCCATCTTCTTTGATGATCCACAGATCTGTAAGGAGGCACCTGAATGCTATCGTCATCTGGTCGCCTTTTTTAGGTTGCTACTGGGTGAGGGAGTGAAGGCGGTGTGGTTTGAATCACTCTGCATCAATAGGCTCATGAATGATGAGAAAAAGAGGAAAATTTCTCGCATGGGAGAATATTACGAACACAGCAAAGGCTGGTATGCCCATGGAGTCGGTATGGGTTACTTACTCTGGGCTTTCAACGAAGATAAGGTAGAAATTCCACTTGGTTAAGACCAATGTACACTCCTTGAAGAGCATTACAGATTTAAGGAATTCTAACTAGCTCTGCAACGCTTGTTCCACAGAGTATGGACATTACAAGAGTTTTTACTTCCATCAAAAGTAACTTTCATTGTATCAAGACTGGCAAGAATGACCATTGGTCATGTTAACCATTTCATACGCCAGGTAAGTAATCCTGTGGGTCTTTGTATGTGTAGGCTTCCCCCAAGAGATCCACATTTTAGATATTGGGACAAGGGAAACCTTCACAATGTTGTAGAAGACGAAGAGATTCTCGGCTCCGAACGTAGTGACGTTTGCAAGGGGTGAGGTCATGTCCCCTTCATACATAAATCTCGCAAAGAAGGTGTGTGTTTTTTTTATAGGGAGGCCCACTGTTTTTTGTGTCAAGTAGACCTTGGGCGCTCTAAACATTGCGTCTAGCATTCCTTGCAAATGCATCCCGAGTTTGTGCTGTGGAATCTAACAGCAGATAACACAAGCCACTGCCTTGTCCATGTTGCGAACACGTCCACAATGTAGGGTAGAAGAGGATTGGGTACAAGGTGTGCTGAGCTTATTGAGGGATGCAAACAACACAATTGTTAAGCAAATATATTTCAAATTTGATGGTGAACAATACAAGAAAGCGATAGAGAAATCTTCACTAGAGAAGCAAGGAAACAAATAAGCAGTATTTATTGCCAGACAAAGGGTAATTCCTATTCGGATTCCCAGGCTTGAAACAAGTCACTAACATCATCAAAGGGAAATTGTTCTAATTGTGGAAGATATTGAACCTTTCTAGGTCTTGTTCAATAACAGTCAGACCTTGAAGCTGAGGCCACACATGCTGCCATCGCAAACCAAACTACCACAGTCACATTGCCTACGGTGGAGAGAGAGAGAGAGAGAGAGAGAGAGAGAGAGAGAGAGAGAGAGAGAGAGAGATTACAGTTCTTCAGCAATACAGCCTAGCCTACTTACACTTTCCCCCTCTCGCTATCACCTACAACACAAAAAAAGCACGCACACACACACACACACACACACACACACACACACACTCTCACACACACACACACACACACACACACACACACACACACACACACACACACACACACACACACACACACACACAGACAACCAAATTTCCACGCCCAAAATGCACCCAATCCAACGAACAAAAATAGAAATCCCATGCATTCCCTCCACCCAAAAAACACACCCTTACTTGGGCACTCCCCATTGTCCTTAAGCCCCTATGGTCATGCTAGCAAATTTCCTCCCTATAGACCCTGCCTTACAACAGTGCCAAAAATCAATTAAACAAAGCAATGTTTGGACAATAAATGGGGGAATTTAAGTGATATCGATAACAAGTAAGTACTAATGAATAGTTGTCCTTTTCTTGTAGGTGGTACTCTCTCTCTCTCTCTCTCTCTCTCTCTCTCTCTCCTCTCTCTCTCTCTCTCTCTCAGACACACACGCACGATGCTTCCAGTGTGGCTAAGAAATTTATATTTAATATTTCTTCTCTGCCCCTACCCTTCCCCGCTCGATCGACTGCCTGGCGAGGCTATGGCCCTGCTGGTCTTCATCCCTGCACGCACGCCTGGTGATTGCAGCAGGTGATATCCCCCCCCCCCCTAAATTCGTTTTCACTTCCTTTGGCATCTTGGCAGATTTTGCTTAAACAATTGGCCTCTCTAATTTTTAAGGGAAAATTACCAAAATACCCCTCACATTTGTGGAAATTCCCAAAATACCCTTGTACCTACTTTAGTTGGATTGTTCACGATTTTCTAATCTTTACTCTTTTTTGACAATGGAGATCAGTTTTTTAGTGCTTAGCATGTAGTTTGTCACAAATTACCTCCCAAAAGAAGACAATTATGTCTAAGAATAATGAAGCAATTCATCTCCGAAGCGTACATAACCGGCTCAAATTCTAGTTTTAGTATATTGTATTCATAGCCAATCAGTCTTCTTATGAAAAGCTACAAATTTTTGGCTTTCTAAAAGAAACCCTTAGTGTTGGGTTGGGTTAGACCTTAGTGTTAGGTTAGTGTTGGGTTGGGTTAGAGGGACTTTCATAGTTTTCAATGTATCGTAAAGATTTACCTTTCATTTCACATCCTTTCTTTACTTTTCTTTCATTTTATATTTTTAGATGCTAGGGAGCATTTAACATTTACTTTTTCTGCATGCTTGAAAATGACTTTAGAGATCAAAACATTAAACAAAAGATTCACAGGAGTTTGATTTTATGATGGAGTCTCTTCAAGAAAGTCCTTTTTGTCTAAGTGGCAAGTTTCCTCCTTATACAAATACAAAATGAAGATATTAGTAGAAATTTTTAAATTTATAAAATATTCGAACTATTTTTTAGTATATTTTATCGGGTTTTTTCTCCTTTGCCATCCTTTGCAATCGGCTAATCTCGATTTTCAATCGGCTTAAGCCTAAGCTCAAACACATCTTTCTCAAACACTAAGGTAAACGATTCTCTCATTTGAGAATTTAAAAAAAAAATCACTTCTCTAAATTGTTTAATTATTTTATATGCTTATTTGAAAGCATTAAAATATTTTTTTGTTTTTATTTTTAATGTGTTTTTTTATTTTACTTCCTTTTTGTTTTATTTTGTTTCAAAATACTAATGTGCAATGTGCACCATTTACCTTATTATTGGGGCCCTTTCATAATATATAAGCCATTTGCGAGTAGCGAGCACCGACTAGAAGAACATAAAAAAATGGCTTCATTGAAACTTACCTTAAATGTTAATTAAATTTTATTGTTTTCTCTTGCATAGTCTTATGTAGACCATAATGAACTTTCACATTGTTTTTTTGGGACTCCATAAGGCCATTGTAAAAGGATTACATTTTGGGTGCAATTGTGGACCATTGATTAAAAAGCTTGTTGATTAGTGATACATGGCAACAAACTATCTTTTTTGGCTTTCTAAAAGAATCCTAGAGATGTGTTGGGTTATGATACTTTCAATGTTTTGAGTGATGATTGAGACTACCTTTAATATTATTTTGGTTTTAAAGTTCTAAATGGATATTTTTATTTCATCTTAATTCTAGTAAGTTCTATACTACATACATATACATACACACACATATATATTAATGAGTTATATATATATATATATATATATATATATATATATATATATATATATAAAATGAGCAAACCATGATGAAGAGAAGAAAAATCGATGCAATGCTGTCAAAACTTAACTAAAAAATCCTACAAATTTCAAAAAATTTACTAGTATATTTGGTTTGCTTCTTTGCTAGGAGGACACTCGATTGCTTAATAAAAGAGACATTCTTGAATAGTGCTTCACGTTATATAATTCTAGTTAAACTCAACCTAAAGATTTTAGACAAAGTATGAGAGGTGAATTGGGAATTTTTGATTTTGAAGGGTATTACAAATTAGAGGGGTATTTTGGTAATTTTCCCAATTTTTAACCCTTCTCCCTCCCTCTCTCTCACCTGCGGCGTGCTTGCTCGTCCGTCTGGGCAGAGAGAAATCGCCATCGCAGCAGAGCAGAAACCTGCTGGGGGAGGTAGAGTGCTAGCGAGCGGCACAGGATGCACACAAAGAGAGAGAGAGAGAGAGAGAGAGAGAGAGAGAGAGAGAGAGAGAGTCTGCCTTCGGTTTTTGGGTGCATAGTATTGGTCGTTCTTCTTGTTCACTTTTATGGTGTATGAGGAGAGTGGCCGGGCGTGCCCTACTCGACTCTGAAAACAAAAAGAGAGAGAGAGAGAGAAGAGCCGCCCGGCCACCGCCTTTCCAACTAGTCAGGCATCTGGACTCCTCAACAATCACCACAGAGAGTATGTACAGAGATTTATATTCCAATCAGCTCTAAGAATCTCACGATGATTCCATTTTCTGAGGATTTTTTCGAAATCGTATATGCATGAAATTTACCTCATACAGTTGGGACGCCTAGAAGGCGCCACGTGGCCAGGCTCATATTGTAGCGCGTGGCAAAGCCAGAATCTTCGTCTCGCCTCTTCTGCTGCCCCTTCATCTCTCTCTCTCTCTCTCTCTCTCTCTCTCTCCTTTTCCGCCTCTTTTTGGCAGGTCCATCCGTGTGTGTAATTAACTTCTGTAGAATCGGGCGATGGCGGAGGACCAGAAAAGCGAAGTTTCTGAAACTGTGGAGTCCGTCATAGAGAAATGCAAGAATTTACCAGCTGCACAAGATGCAAGTCCAGAGCCACCGCCGGATCATCGTCTCTTTGGAAGGAAGAAGTCTGTACATCAACTGTTGGGCGGGGGCGAAGGTGGTTTTTCAGTAAACTACTTAGACAGTACTCTTGCTAACTACTACTACTAGCACATTAATCAATTTACTGCTTAATTGTTTTGACCCACGAGGGACGTGGTTGGTTTCCTGCAGTGGCGGATATTTTGGTGTGGAAAAGACCAATCCTTTCAGCTGGAATCCTTGGCGGAATGAGCGTTGTGTATATAGTGTTCGAATGGCTCGGATGCCCCGTACTGTCTCTCTTGTCCACAGGGGCTCTCATACTAGTGGGAGCTCTCTTTCTATGGTCCAACATAGCCACGTTCGTGAAGAGGTATGGCTCTAGCTGTAATTACTGCTCGACTCTACATGCCCTAGGAGCTGTGACATTAAGTAGTCTGTGCTCCCGCTCCCTAAATGATACATTACTGTAGCGCAGGTCTCCTTTGGATATTCCCATGCCCCGCAATATATCTGAGGAGAAAGCATTGCATGCTGCCAAAGTTGTGAGGGATGATGTGAACCTGGTGCTGGACATGCTACATGATGTTGTTCAAGGCAAAGACGTCAAACTTTTTCTCAAGGTATTATCAGCTGGCACTCATGCACATGTACATCAATTACACCTGCACGTCGTCCATCAACATTCTAGCGCATGTCATCGACCTTGTTTTCTGAATAATATTATAGGTGGAGCTAGCACTGTGGATCCTTGCAATCATTGGAAAGTGGGCCGATTTTTTGACCTTGGTCTATCTTTGTACGTACCATCATAGCAATATATGCTCTTCTTTACTCATGCATATGCCCCTGATTCATGTGTGGTAGCTTATATATATTTGCCTAATCGTAGGTGTGTTACTTCTGCTTACTGTGCCATTGCTGCTTGAGAGACACGAGGATAAGGTTGAGCACACCTTAAGGAGAGGTTATGAGCAAACCCGGCAGCTGCACACTAAACTACATGACCAGGTGCTAGCAAAACTACCGCAGCGCCTGGCCTCAAGGGAGCAGAAGAAATCTGTCTAAACTGTATATAAGCAATCCCGCTGTCTTTTTGTTCATATATAATTGTGAAAGTGAAAGAGATTATATATATGTATATTGTGCTGCTGATCTCAAATGGTTATGACGAAAACTGAAAACTGAACGCTCCATTTCGTTAAGTAACCTTTTTTACGTTACATTCTCTGTTCAAATGTTTAGTGTTGCATAGAAATTGCAAGTTGCAACAGGCCATTAAACTTCGTGTACAGAAAGATTTTGTGTCCTCAACACAAGATCAAGAGCGTCCTGTCAAAGCTGACAATTGCAAAATTTGATCCTAGACTGATGGATAAAGCCTAGGGTAGGCATATCAATATCCATGGCAGCTCTTGAGAGAACCTTCACTTGGAAATATGGAGAAATGGCCGAGTGGCTTTTTGGCAGGAAGGGAGAGTTTGTGGAAGCGTTTTTGTCGGCACATGAGTCACGCGGTGTGCAGTTCACCTAATACTCGGACATTGAGCAGACAGAACTCCACGCAGTTAATGTTGACATCCACACCCTTGAAAATTATAACTTAATAACTCTGAAGTGAAATCCACCGCAGCATACGACGCATATCTGAAGACAGAAGGAGAAGGGACTTTTTGCAGCTAGGCCTAGTGTGGATGCAGATAATGTCACCTCACTTTGTGATAAGTCCCTAGGGAGAGGATTTTGTGAGCATCGCACGATTGGGGGATTTGGACTGCCTGATCCCGAGGCATTTCATAATCTGGCGATGCATGCATGAAGGCATCATCTACCTTTTGTCTTCTTCGTCATCAGTAGGGTCATAACCATGGATGGAGTTCCAAAAGGGCTCACAGAGCAGTGTCTTGGAGAAAAAGGTTTCAGGAATGAATGCAGGATAGGTGAGCACAATATGCTACCATATAAAGCGAGGGTCCAATAGAGCTTCGTTCCAGTGCATTGTCATCCGGCACACTACGGCCATGGGCCGTAGCCATGGCCAGAGCGCATCGCTCCAACCTGCGAGTCACAACCCCCCCCCCCCCCCCCCCCCCCCCCCCTCTCTCTTCCTTCCCTCCAAAATCCCCAAAGCAATGCACGCCTTCTCACCGCAGCATGCAGCAAGAAATACTAGTATAGGGGGGTATAAGAGGAAGCTGGAGCAGCAATCAGTAATAACATGCCCACGGCAGAGCTTACTGCAAGACTAGCAGTAAACCTAGTTGCTGCGGATCAGAAAAAGCACAGCCCGACATCTTCAACTCACCATGCCTAGCCTAGAGCAATCGGCGTCGACAGCAAACATGACATAGGTCAAGTTGGTTGGTTGCAGTTGAGCCTCACAGCACGTAGACAATTGAAAGGCTTGTCTAATTCAAACACAGTTGAGCCTCATCATCTAAAAGTCTACTACTGGTTGGAGCTCACATATTTTATACAATCTTGCTTTGCAAAAGATACGAGTGAACAAGAATTTTAATGTCCACGTCGATGTCCATCTTTGCCAACCTCAATTGCTCCGCTCTTCCATTCTACAATTGAATTAATTGTTACTATCGTCGCTGCTTGTAACATTTCCCCCCTTCCAATTCTAGTGCCAAGTCTTGGGCATTATTAAGGAGTGTCCGTGGTTTGCTTGGAGCTGGTTGTTGAGATGTATGTGGATACAAGATTGATGTAGGTTTAGTAAGGTAGCACATGAATTTGTATTGGTAAAAACACATAGTTTTGCGAAACAGTTTATAAGTGGCTGCAAGAGAATGGTAGTTAGAATGAATTGCTATGGCCCAAGTTATTCTTTGTTAATAAATGTGTCCTTTTCTTTTACTTTGGATAGCTTGAAGTGAAACTAGGTATTGCCGAGTAAGATAGGCTTCTCTAGTTGGATACAATATGGGTGATCTATGAGAGCTCAAAATTGCTAGAGAGCTCATTCTCTATTTTGCTATATGTAGAGTTTATTCTCCAAAAGATACCCTATCCTTAGTTTTAATTTGACTTTTTATGCATAGGGCTTTAGTGCATGATGTCAAAACGCCCATAATTGAGAGGCTTGACACACCTACTCACCTAAGCTCATCATCTGTACATTTACAACAAGTTGGAGCTCGTATTGAGCTCACATATTTTATATAATCTCGCTTTGCAAAAAATATGAGGAGTGAACAAGAATGTTAATGTCCACGTCGATGTCCGCCTTTGCTAAGAATCTCAATTGCTCCAATCTTTCAGCCATCTTTGCATTTTTTTTTTCCTCCAATCCAATTCTCTTCATATTGTAGAAGTGTTGCCTATCATCACAACTTGTAACATTTTTCCCCTTCCAATTCTAATGGTTAGTCTTGGGCACTATTAGGAGTGTCTATGGTTGGCTCGAAGGTTGTTGAGATGTATGTGGATACAAGGTCCAAACTCAGCTGGAGAGGGAAGAGAGAGGAGGGTTGGGGGATTTTTTAATATTTAAATTATTATAACGACTATTTTCGTTATTATTATCACGTTTATTACCTTAGTTGTTATCGTTGATATTAACGCGCTTATTTTCGAGGAAAAATTTAGCGCCTAAACTTTCAAATTCTGGCTTAAACATTCCCTTCCTCCAAATTTTGGTGTTTCTTCCTCTCAATAAAAATTAAAGAATATTGTATGAAATTTTCAAATTTAAAGAGAGAGAAAGAGGGATAGAGACACACAGAGAGGGGGGGGGATAATAAGATTACACTTGGTTACAACTAAAAAACTCATTGTCACTTAATTAATATAATTGAGAATGTTCACAAAATTAGAGAGAGGAAGAGGGGGAGAGAGAGATGAATGGATTACACGATAAAAAATCTGCATAACTTAAAGTATGCAAAATGCTTATGAATCATCTTTCAAAAGATCCCTACATGAAGCATCATCCAATTCTAAGCCCATGGCTCCTAAATCAATAAAGAGAACAACAAAATTATCGTTTGTGGATGTGTTGGCTTCATCATCTTCGAATTGGTCATCCTTCATCTCATCATCTTCATCATCATGACAATTATCCTCGCTAAGACTTGTTGCCGCCGGACTTGATTCATTGACTTCCCTCTTCTCCAAAGTTGGAGGTGGAAGAGGGTCGAAGATGGTATCGACTTCATTAGTGGAAAAAATGGTTCTCCCCCGAGGTATTACGAGAATTAGGAACCAAAGTTTTGGTTGGTGGATTGCTGGGATATAGATGACCTATACAAGAGAAGCTCAAAGTGAGTAACATTGGTATAATTAATGCTACAAGCAAATAATAATAAAAATGATAGCTGTCACTTACCTGCTCACAATTACGCGGTAAAACTAAATTGTCATACCTCCCTGTGTGATGCACACCAGAGTCCACCATGTACAGGCCATTCTCATGTCGTCTAGACACATTTACAAACCACTTGCACTCGAAGATGAAGGTATGATAGTTCTAAAATTAACCTTTAGTATCTTTTCAATAGTTCCACAGTACTTGGCTTCATCACTGTTTGTGCCAAAGTTGCCAATGATGGCACAATCCATGGTGCTTCTACGCTCGTCAATGTGGCACGTACGAAAGTGACGACCCTTTGACCACATAGAGTTAAAGGAAAGGCACTACAAAATAGGAAAATATGTTTTATCAAATACAAAGATAAAATCAAGAAATTTTTTTATAATATGGTTTAGGTGTATGAGTACTCTACCTTTGGTACGCGGCCTCGTGCATACTCCCATTCTTTGTTGGTGATGTCTTCTCCGCACCCTTTTGCTTCGGTCATTCTCTCATGAATTCACTTAGCACTAATGAGATATGGGAAACATGCTAGGTGTCTAGGCACTAGGGGTGCCCTCCTTCCTCCATGTGCTTGTTTCCATGCTTCTCTCCCTTGTAAATGCGTTGCCTTTACCACTTTCCATAAGTTCACCCACTTGGTTATAATCTTTGCATTGAGAATACAAAAGTTATTGACCACTCGTGATAGATTCATATCCATGTTAAGTAGTTTTTCCTTTCCACTTGGCAAGTGTGAAGTCATCCTTGCATCTTCCTCGTCTGACCACATGCGAGGCATGGAAGGATCAACTTGTGCCAAATACTATGAGATGTAAATAAATGCCTCTTGCACAATCCACCCTTCAGCCATACATGCCTATGGTTGAGACCGTAGCTGCACAAAATCTTTGAGAGTCTTTAAAAACTTCTCTAAGAAGAACATCCATCGTGCTTGCACTACTCCACATATAGCAATCTCCTCCACTACGTGAACCAAGAGGTCGATTTGACTAAGAAGAACCGATTGAGGAAATACATCCTCAATGGAACACACAGTTTCTGTTGCAAGTGTTTTGAGCATCAGGGATATCATTTATTTCAATTTCCTTGGAGCTCACAAATCTGCAAGAAAACACATAAGGATACACTAAGTGCTAGTTGAGATTATGGTGTACATAAAAAAAGTGTAGTTGAGTGGAGTCTTGTGGTGTATCTTACTAGCTCTCCAAGTTTGAAAATAGCATCCCCGACTTTCTTGTCCCGACATATATACATACTCACCAGCAGAATGAACTACAATGTAAATTAGGGAGAGGGAAAGTGAGAGAAAGTGAAATCATATATAGAATAGGGAGAGGGACATTACCTGAAGCATCTTGTGCCAATCATGGGACTTTTACCTATACAATTAAATGCTTCCATCTTTCTTCGCTTTTGTGAAAGCTCCCTTTAGCGACCTCATGCATCCTGTTGGTGTGCGAATAGAAGCAATGGTACCCTTCACTTTGTCTAATTCTTCTTTGGCAATCATCCATGGTGCTTAAGGAAACACAATTTTTTCATTGGGGGCACGGCGTGGAGTAGCATAGATGGGGAGATGTTGCAAAAGCCTTAAATCCTTCCTCACACCCAAAGAGTCCTTCTTGCCAATAATGTGGTCCCATAGTGTTTGGGCTACATCCTTGAATATGTGCATGGGATCCAAGAGGTGTTATATTTTTAAGTCCTTCCAATATTGAAGTCTTAAAAATATGGAATACCTTGACATACCTTTTGGTGGAGGGTACGGAGTTGAATTGTTGTAGTATTCTTCCCAAATGGTTGTCCAATTTTCCATCGTGAGCTTTAGAGGGGTCTTCCCATTTTCTGGATCCTTTTGTTTGATATGCCCTTGAGGTAAGAAACGATGGTTATTTAGATAGATTACCTTGCGCAAGGCATCGGACCTCTCTGTCACCAATGATGGCCCTCAAGTAGGACATGCATTGTGACCCGATGTGGACAACCCTGCATACATATGATATCGTTAGAGAGAGACAAAACTAAAGGGGAGAGAGAGAGAGAGAGAGAGAGAGAGAGAGAGAGAGAGAGAGAGGAAAAGGGAGATACCCAAAATCTCTCCAAGCCCAAGATAGTCGTGCATAGTCCACATAAGCTTCTCTTCCCCCCTTTGCAAGTGAGACATCTACAACAGGAATGCCTCTCCATAACTCCTCCAAATCCTCGATGAGGGACTCGAGGTTGATGTCAATATTTGACACTTTGTACTTTTCTGGCACAAGCAAGGAAAGAAGTATATTGCCCTCCTTGGCTGTCTCCCATGGTGGAATGCTGTAGTTGATGATCACCACAGGCCAAGTGTTCCATTAAGTAGACTTCGTGTCGAAGGGGTTGACACCATCACCTGCTAACCCAAGCCTCAAGTGTCGAAGCTCCAACCCAAACTCTGGCCATTGAGTTTCGATGTGCCTCCATGCAGGTGAATCGACAGGGATACGCATCATTCCATCATTTGAGCAGTGGTTGGTGTGCCACGCGAGAAGCTCCACGATAGACCTGATTTTAAACATGTGTTGAATGCAAGGAATTAATGAAAAATGTCTCAATATCTTGCGGGGTAGGTGCGTCCCGCTCACTCCGGTCTTGTATCGTGCTTCCCCGCACACGGGACATGAGGTAGTATGTGCGTGCTCATTGCGGTATAGCATGCAATCGTTGACGCATGTATGGATGCGCTCATACTCTATTCCAAGTGCAATAACAATGTGTGGTGATATTTTGGCAACATTTTGCCCATCAAACTACAAAAAACAAGCGTATTAGTACATTTGCAAGGAGGTGGCACCATAAAGCGAGTGAAGGGTATATAATTAAGGAGCCATATTTCAAACTTATCCAAGGAGTACATCGACACTTGCATTGCTCCAACCAAATTTTGCTTACAAGTTGAGGACTTCTAACGATGCCCGGAGCACCGAATACTGTGCACCGTCGTAAAGAGGTGTTTGGGCACTCGCCATCAATCTATCCTCCGTTGCGGCTGCCTGTTGAGTGCAGGGTTGACAATCCTCCTCGCACACGTGCGTTCATGAGCCAGTAACACATCACACATGTCGAACATGTGCTCATCCTCTGCCTCAAAGTGCGATTGAGACGCCACAGGAGTTGTCGAAGTAGAGCTAATGGGAGGATCACCATGTGGTGCACCCAAATCGTCCAATAGCTCTTGCCTCTACCGTTCGGCCTTGCGCATCGGTGCACCACTCCCAAACACAGACCAATGGAGTACCTTCTCAAGCGATGGGTGAGTGGCGCTCTCATCTCTTCGAGCGTTTTTCGAGGATTCCAAAGCCCTTCGTTCTCCACGTGCTCCAATGCAATGCGTCTCAAGCGAGGGATTGCCCTTTTGCACTTGGCGCAAGGACAAGGGAGTTTTTCCTTGAGCCACTGATCGTTTTTAGGGCTTCCAAGGGGGCCACGATCATCCCAGTCGATGTCCTGTACACGCAATAAATTTTTTATTTAGTCATATGTGCCCTAAAAAATAAATAAATAATTAAAAAAGTTCTAAATTTTACTAAAAAAAGAAATGACGTTAAATTCAAAGAGAATAAAGTGCATGAGTGCTACAATTATTTTTAAGTAAAAGTGGACTTAAAAAATGCAATTAAAAAACATCTAAAAGTACTACAAAAAAATTTACTCATAAAAAAAATTAAAATCTTCATAAAAAAACTCAAAAGGCTAAGAAGTGAAATAACTGATATCTAAGGGTAGAGGGGGTGGTTTGTACCCCTCCCCCCTCCCCCCCCGGTACCCCTCCCCTGAAACCTTGGATACTTGTGTATCCGTTTGCAATGACGGGTCGCGAAAATAAGCGTGGTAATACCTGCGGTAATGCGCGCGGTAAAGCCTGGTGCCTAAAAAAGGAAGGAGGGTGGAGTATGCCACGTTTTTACTGCATACCCTGTCCTCCTTCCTCTCTGCCATCACCTCATCTTCAAGCTCCTTCCCCCCCTCTCCAGCTCCCACACCCCCACTCCCTCACTCCCTCTCTCCCTAGCCCATCTCTCTCCACCTTCTCTCTCCCACAACAACAACAACAACAACACACACACACACACACACACACACACACACACACACACACACACACACACACACACACACATTCGGGTCGAGGAGGAGCTTTGATTTTCTTTTCACGATTTCATCAAAGGGGTGGTATCGCACTTGTCCCTTGAAGCTCCACCTAATGGGCAACCGCGCTACAACCTAAGGTAAACACAAAACACCGCCCCTCGCTTTCCCTATTGTGTTCTACTCCACAATCACACGCATACATGCATAAATAGAAAAACAAAATGAGAAAGATAGAGATGGAAAGACAAACCTCGTTCATTTGATATAGGTTGCGTTGTGACGTAGATGAAATCTCTTTGTGCGTGTTAGATTTGTTAGAATCTCTTCATGTTAGATTTGTTTGCAAATGAATGTGCAAAATGGATTTGTTAGGAGAAGGATTACCAGAGAGAGAGATAGAGAGAGAAAGAGAGAGAGATAGAGAAAGAGAGAGGGCGAGAGAGAGAGAGAGAGAGAGAGAGAGAGAGAGAGAGAGAGAGAGAGAGAGAGAGAGAGGGAAAGAGGGAGAGAAATAGAGAATGAGAAAGAGAGAGGGGGTAGAGATAGAGAGGGGAAAGAGGGAGAGAAATAGAGAATGAGAGAGAGAGATAGAGATAGAGAGAGAGAGAGGAAAGAGGGAGAAAGAGATAGAGAGGGAGAGAAAGAAAGAGATAGAGAGGAAAGAGGGAAAGAGATAGAGAGATAGAAAGAGATATAGAGAGATAGAGAGGGAGAAGGAAAGAGAGAGAGAGAGAGAGAGAGAGAGAGAGAGAGAGAGAGAGAGAGAGAGAGAGAGAGATAGATAAATAGAGGGAGAGAGGGAAAGAGAAGGAGAGAAAGAAATGAAATGATATATTAACGTCTACAAAAGGCCAAAATGACCTACGAGACCAATTGATTACAATGATGAGTCTAGTACCAAGTCTGGGTACAAACAAACAAAACTACAAACTAAAAACTGAGATAGGAGTGCTACAGACTCCTATGGGTAGCTGGTAGGCTGAGCAATGGTATCATGCCACAAAGGTACAAAGTGGGGATAAGTGTCACCGTGACACAATATAGCAGTAGCATGAAGCCTATCCTGATCGACACTCCGAGTGTTGTGCTAGAATCCTGTGAATCCTCTACCGCAATCTCCGTCGGTGCTGCGTGGCTCCCCTCCTCAGTCGCGGTCATCGCGATCTCCCCAACTCTATAGCTCGGTCAATGAGAGTACCGCTGGTGTGTGTATGGGTGGGAGCCGAGCTCTATGATGGTGGTGTCCCATCTGCCTCTGTGGTACTCAGATTGAAGAAATCTGAGATGCGTCTCTGGGTCTGTCTCTATCTATGCCCTCTCAATAGAGAGTCTCTATGCCTCTGTATCTCAAGTAGAAATAGTCCGAGACACCTCTGATCCTGATATCTCACGACTCTATTTAACGAGTCAAAACCATGTCTGAATAAACAATGAAAGCGTCCTCGTATCTCATAGTAGACTGTGCAGTGACATATGTAGTGAAACTCTGTCTCTGGCTCTACATGGCATAACTGACATATCCTACTGTCTGTTGGTATGCCTCTGATTCTACCTGTCTCAATCCCAAGCTGGTGTGAAGATGTGCGGATCTGGCCTATGGCACATCGTAACCCATGAGAGAGATACGTGTCCATGTAGCTGGGCCGTGTGACAAATCCGTCTGTCGTGAGTTGGAGAAGATGCTCTCTATAGAAAGCCCTCTTCATACCCAACTCCCGTGATGGCTCTATCCATGTCCTCTTGCTATCAAGCTGGAGAAGATCCTGCCGAATGAGTCTAGTAATCTCCATCCGTGTAAGAGCCAAGGATGGTGCATCAAGAGAATACTGGAAAGGGGGAAGCCTGTCCATGCTGAAACCATGCCTCTGAAACCATGAGCTCATCTGTGCATACCAACATGATGCATCTCCCTGTAATGCAGCTGTCTGGATGACTCAAGAGCAAGCGTAGCATACCTATCCCTGGTGGTGTCCCATACGCTGTGTACAAATGATACTGATCTGGTGAGTGCCTCAACCTCCATAGGTGGGGCAGTGAGCTCCGCTCGTATGATGTCATGTGGAACTGAGGCCTTGGCTCTAATCAGCCTAGAAATCATAGATATCAAGGGCCTCTCCATCTTACTCCATCTAGCGCACTGTCAACAGACGGTCCCCAAACCTGAATCCCGTAGTGCATAACTAAAGCGACCAAAGTGTCGAAAAGCTAGAGTTTTGTCCAAGGTTCCTGGAACTGAACCTGCGAACCGATCCTCTCTAAACCACCTAGGGCTGCATAGGCACGAGTCAGTCCAGTGCCTGCTGCCACTTTCAGTGTGAACCTCGGTCCACTAAAGACCACCCCAAGATATGTGTATGCATCTGTGTACTCCATACTGTCCTGACCATATGTGAATGTAGGTGCTAATATCCTAATCCACTGTGGCGTGGTATTAAATACCATGACCTTGGTTTTACCAAGGTTGACAGACAAGCCACTATCCCCTGCAAAACTATACAATGCGTCCAAATGTCTCTGCATACCCTTTGGTGAGTCTGATATCAACACGATATCCTCGGCATACAATAAAAGAGGGATCCATGTCCCTGCAAGCTGAGCACCTCTATCTCCTCCTCTGTCAATATAATCAGAGACCTCATCAACATACATACCAAATAAAGTAGAGGACAATGGGCATCCCTGTTTCACTCCGATAGTGGAGTGAACTATGTCATATATCCCCTCTGATGAGCGTACATGACCCATCACTGAACTGTCAAATGCCATAATCCCCCATATAAGCTCTTTGGGTACCCCCAATTCCATAAGTCGGCACATCAATCTGGCCCTCGGTACTATGTCAAAAGCTTTGTGGAAGTCCACAAAGCTACAATATATCTGTCTACCATGTGCACGACCCTCCTCAATGATAGCTCTGAGTGTAAAGACATGATCCAGTGTGGAGAAACCCCTCCTGAAACGAGCCTGCCCAGGTGCCCGTATGCCTTTAATCTCTGCCCAACTACTCAGCCTATGCTCAAGGATGGATGCATACAACCGTGCCAATGTGTGTCCTACCATGATAGTACGGTAATTCCCCGGCACTGTGGGGTCTCCTGTCTTGAAGATAGGTACAATAGTAGATAATCTCCAAGAGTCAGAAAATCCCTCACACATGACACGGTTGAATAACCGTGCAAGCATCTCTGCCAACAAGTCCCCAGTGTGTATAATGTGCTCTGCTACCAAACCCTCATGATCCTGTGCCCGTCTGGTCTTCATCCTGTCAATGGCCTCCTTTACCATCTCAGTGGTAAAGAAGGTGCTCATATCCGGACATGGCTGTGGTGGATCTGGTAGTGGTGGCTGTCCAGGTACAATGTATAAAGATGCTGCATACTGCCCCCATATCTCTGTAGAAGTAATCACTGGTGGGGGAGACTACTCATGGGATAGACGCCAAGCCTCTCTTGAATCTCTACTAAGGAAGAGCTGATATAAATCTTGCTCCATCTGGACCAAGAAAGCTCGCTTCTTCCGTCGCACTAGTCGTCGTGTAGCAATACGAGACTGTCTATAGGTGATCACTCCTATCTGAGCTCTCCTCTGTCGACACTCCTCATCATACCAACTGTTTTGAGGCATGTGCCCAGAACGACGTGTCTGACCAGGCTGAGTGTGTGGGTAAGCAAGCCTCTGTCGCTGCCCCATGTAATGTCACTGTCAACATAGATTTGATCTCCTCCACTTTGTATATTGGATCTAATGTGCATAAAAGCCTACATATCTCCTCTGCATAGACTGAGTCAGTCTCTGGTGTAAAAGTATAGCATGGATGTCCACCACCCCGTGAGGCATGAGATGTATTGTACTCAAAGGAGACTGATAATGTCAAAAGTGCACGATCTACTGCTATCCCAACAGGCCCGGGCTCCACTATGAAATCCTAAATGTGAGAGATAAAGCTCGGATGTGTCAGAACATAGTCTATAGTACTGGACCCATGTCCGTGTGGAAAACAAGTAAAACCTGTAGACGATGGGAAAGTCGGTAAGCCATTCAATATGGCTAAACTGTCAGTAGTCGTCATCTCCCTTAGGTATCTCCCATACTCTGTATGCTCTCTGTCGTGTGAGCATCTCTCAAGCCCCATCTCCTCTGGCTCTAGCTCTCTGAGCATCTCCGAGGTGTCATAGAAAACCGTCTGTGAACTGCCTGTACGGGCATTGAAATCCCCCAAAAGTATGATGTCTCCATCCCTGGAGAACTCCTAGATATCATCATCAAGTATAGAGTAAGGAGACTGTCCTCTGGGTGAAGCATATGTTGAAGTGCTGGGAGGAAAATAGCATATGGCGATGTACAAGAAATGTCCAGTCTCTACTCTCAGCCTCACCCACAAGTATCTGGCCTGATCATCTCTCCGAACTATGTGCAGTAGTGTTTGGAGCTCCTCTCTAAAAATAACTGCTACACCTCTTGATCCTCTAGTCCCATGCTCAGATCTGGTGCATGCCCGGCAAGCTGTCTCCCATCTGTATCCTGATGCGGCATCAACTGTCCATGAGCCTGATGAGTCTTTGAGTAGAAAACAATGTCTCTGTCTCTGAAGCTGTCCTCAAAGGCCCCCACATCAAGTCTATACGAACCATTACAATTCCAAACCGCCATCCTGAGAGTGGTCCCATAGGTCTCGCACTCTCATGTAGAGCGGTGCTCTGTAATCACTACTCGTCCATTTCTGTAGAAGGCTAACTTTCCCTTCTCCCTTGCTGCTATAATCTTCGACATGAACTCTCTTATATGTGAAAGCTGTGAGAGGGTAAGGTCATCTCCTAAAAAGATACCTGTTTTCTTGAGGGTTGGCCTCTTCTTTAAAAAGTCTTTCTTTTCCATGGAGGGAAAGTGCAAAATGAGAGCCCGTTCTTTTGAACTCTCCCCATTACCTTCACTCTTCTTGCCCACTCTCCAAGCTTGTGTGTGCGAAGGCTTCTCTACCCCCATCATTGACATGACGTTCTTCACCTCTTGGTCCACCTTATTTGAATATTTTAGGCCGGTCACTCTCACGTGTAGAGCGCGTACCCTTCCTCGTTGTTCCTCTTCAAGTGTCTTGTTGATAATGTTAGGTGTAGTCGGAATTTCCTTACCCTTCCCCTTCTTGACAACTTCAATCCACTTTTCAGCCTCTTCCACTTTCTTTTGTGTTTTGGAGAGAACCTCCACCCATGAGGTCTTCTTTTCTCCTTCCTCCTTTATTTCTTTGACTTGTGCTCGTATACTATTCAACTCATCTGTCATTGATAGCTGAATTTCTCCATCTTCAAGGCATCCTCTCTCTTTTGTTTCGTCGAGTTCCTTCCGAAGGGCTGAGACGCTACCTTTTAGAGCTTGAATTTTAGCCCGGAACTCCTTGCACTCTAGTTCCCTCACCTGTTCCTCCCTCTTTTTCAATTCAAGAAGTGAGTTCTTCTCTTTCTTCCACTCATCGATGTGAGCTTTGCATTCTTTCAACTCTCTTTCAATGGCTGTCATCCTCTTGCTTGTGACCATGTATAACGCTGCCATCTTTCTTGCCTATCTGTTTCACTTCTTGAGAGAGAGAGAGAGAGAGAGAGAGAGAGAGAGAGAGAGAGAGAGAGAGAGAGAGAGAGAGAGAGAGAGAGAGAGAGAGAGAGAGACCTGAAAAGAAATCGGAAGCTGCTCCCGATAGCGACGCAACTATGATCATTGAAATTGTTTCAAAATTAAAATGTTGGCGTTGTGGCTCATCATCCTCATGTTGCAAGTGATAGCCAAATGCCCAGAGGCTCAACCCCTTGTATTAGGTCACGGACACCTACATCTGTCGATGGAATCGAAAGCTCACGACCCCCTGCTGGGTCAGCTCACGACAACAACTTTGCCTCTGTCAGAGCCCCATTGGCTCCCTGTGTACCTGTCCCGTTGTCCCGTTGTGTACTTGCAAAGAGGACCGGCTCCGTAGCCCAGTACGGGCGCCACTGAGAGAGAGAGAGAGAGAGAGAGAGAGAGAGAGAGAGAGAGAGAGAGAGAGAGAGAGAGAGAGAGAGAGAGAGAGAGGGAAAGAGGGAGGGAGAGAGAGAAATAGAGATATCTGTGGGGAGAAAGAGGGAAAGAGCTAAATAGAGATATCCATCAGGAGAGAGATAGATAGAGAGAGGATAATAAAGAAATAGGGAGATAAAGAGCTATGGTTGTAGGCAAAGTAACCATTTTGTGGTATGTGCAGTGCGGGTACTGTAGAGTGTTATGAAAAAGATCTTCTTTACATGAAGTCGATGGATCCTCAGAAATTACTTTCTACTTTCTTCTCCTTAGCTTCTCTATCTTTCTCTCTTTCTCTCTTTCTCTCTCTTCCTATCTCTTTCTCTCCACCGAATAGGCATTAGGTTGGATAGCTTTTAACGATACCATACCTCAGAATGGAGGCAGACATGCAATGTGCAAAGTAATCCCTCGAACAAGGAGCTGCTGCGCAAGAAGCACAATAAATAAGCTCTTCTTCATAGCACTCTACAGAAGCAACGAGCACTCTGACACTGCGCACAACACAAAACGATGGCTACATTTACAACCATAACTATTTATCTATACTCGAAATGATGGCTACATTACGTAATTGTATCTATATTTGTGTGTACATATATATTTGTTGATGCATGTATTATGCACTAAGTATGGGAGCATAGTACCCGAAGGTTAGACGCTTCCTCTTGGGTATAGTCCTTTTTTACTCCTGGCGTTGCGGTCATTGATCCACTCATGCATGGATTACCACAAGGTACCTTTGATTTTACCATGGTTGAAACTGTGTGATTATATCTAAAGAGGTTCCACTTGACCTTTGGCACTACTAGCCTCTACTTAGGGCTACTAGTATGTATATGTATCTAAGTGCTTGTGTGCTAGTATACTTGTGTACGCATTTATAGATGAGTGAGTAGGGGGGAAAGCTAAATCTCATATTGCTCTTTGTAATGTAGATGTCAGACGAGAGACCACCTAGTGGGGAGTAGCCATCTGGATCTTCTTTTGGTTGGTTCACATCTTAGGTGGACTCCCACCCGGGGTGGACATCGTCTTCAATGGACCCCAGTCTTCGGGCGGTGAGAACAAGCAAAGAAACAAAGATTGTTTCTGGCTAGTTAACCCTAAACCATGAGTGTCATAGGTTTATTTTTGTTATTTGTAGGCATGGCCATCCTACACCTACTCTACTCAGGTTCCTCCACCAATCGTAGATTCAGACCTACAACGGGCTCTCTCTTTACGAGACTAGTACCTCCATTCGACAGAGGGATTGTTTGGACGCTACACTCTGTAGCAGATTGCGTCCTAAAGTCTTTCTCCACAGTCCACACCATGGGGGAGTTAGGGAGGAACTCCTTACCTCCAGAGCCTCACACCGACGGCACCTCAATCTACGACCCCTTCTTATCGTCCTACTCCCTTTCCATTGCAGGGTCCTACTCCCCTTCCATTGTAGGGTCTCACTCCCATGGCATCACAGGGTCCTACGCCACTCCATTCCACTCCTGCTTTGCCAAAACACCGTCGACGAACTTCCTCTAGCGACGCGCGTCGACGCTCGTCTCAAGGCAACGAAAGTCGGATCTTGTGGTTTCGCTTGTTTTGGTAGTGGCGAGGGAACGGAGTCACCTATTTTAGAGCATACTGTCCCTGACGCAGAGGATGAGGATACTGACGCACCCGTGCCAGACATGCATGGGTGCTACTACACAATAAAATATGGCGGGGAGGTGGACTTCGATACAGCACATGGCAAGGCATTTTGACACGCTACATTGAGGACGTGCAATACGCTAGATTTTCAAATGCCCCTGATCACAACAATGGTTGGAGGGTGACATAAAAACATTTTTAAAAAACAAGCAGTCCAGTGTACGACACGTAACAACCAATCAGGTTAGAGATCTAGACAAGAGCTATCGCAGTGGCAACATGGCAGACACGGAGTGGGAGTGGGCAATGCAAGAAAAGAGCGATCAGGCTGCAATGCGAAGCTCGCGCCAAGCAAACTCCCACGTACTATGGCTGAGGAGGCAAGGCAGCCTGGAAGGACAAATATGTAAGATTGATTAAATTATAACCTAAATCGGTGATTATAAAGATTGTAGTTGATGATTTGTTATTGTTATTGCTAACTTAGGAAAATATCACTCTTACTCGACCAACCAGAGAGATGGTCAAGTATCAAGAGTGACATACAAAATTTGATACTTGGCGATGGTTGTTCAAGAACAACCACATCTCTCGTGAGCAGTTTGACGCATCGGTTGGATCACTACAAGCGGTAAGTTTAAACAAGTAATTTTGTATCAATTGTTTTGAGTTGTTGATAATTGTTTAATTTGGTCTGGGTTTATGTAGAGTCAAGGTGATCAAACATATGTGCCTCTGGACGACGATGAGAATGAGGAGGATTAGATAGAAAAATATTTATCCAAACTTTCGTAAAGTCTGAATGTGGCACAATGTGTATACAACTATTTATATTTTATTTGTAACTTTTTTCAATAGTTGATCTTCTGCACATTAAAGTGTCAAGGTAAAGTAAATTTAATTTCAATTCTTTGGGTTTTTTTGTATACTCTTTCAAAAAACAATTGACGTTTCATTGTTTTATGCAGGTATAAAATAAAGGTGCTCATTTAGGCCACCTAATTTTGGATGGCTCAAATGAGCACCTTTATTTTTGAATGACCGTTTAGCGATAATTAACACGGTAATAACATCGGTAACAGTCGCGGTAATATACCCACTACTATTACCGTGCTTATTGCTTCCAAACCACTACCGCGTTATGAGCCGCGGTTATTGCCACACATACAATTTTTTCTCTCTCCATTTTTCTTTGTTTTTCCACGGCAATGTTAGCGGTTATAGACTAATCCTCTTATAGTGGATCAATGTAGCACATGAATTTGTATTGGTAAAATCACAATAGTTATGAGAAACAATTTACAAGTGGTTGCAAGAGGGTGCTAGTTAAGTAATAGATATGGACAACAAATAGATGAAGCTAGTTATGTATTGCTAGGGCCCAATTTATTTTTTTGTTTAACAAATGTGCCCTTTTCTTTCACTTTGGATAGCTTAAAGAGAAACTAGGGATTGTGGAGTGATAAAGCTATCATTGGCACAATATTCAAATCAAATAGGCATTGGTTGATGATTACAATCAATTATTTTAAGCTAGCAATGTATGACAAAAATCCACAATATTTTGGTGGCATCGGAGTTAGTGATGAATGGGGAGTGTTAGCAACAACCAAGTGTGAAAATCTTTCAATTACTAAGGCGTGAAAATATTGCAATAGCTAATGCCTTGCCAAACCTTACCACGTTTTTGCATTGGACGACCAGGGATATAAAAGCACACAAGAATTGGGTTGAAAGAGGAGTTCATTAGCAAGAAGCGTATAAAATGTATTTCATTCCATTCTTTGATCAAAATACCATAGAGTTAAAGGTGGAATCAAAGGTTTCCAAGATAACAAGAAAGGATGCTACTTGCCATGAAAGATTTTGAAGGAGGATCACTAACAAAGACATTATCTAATGGAGTAGATTGGTCAACTAGCTACAACACTTGTGATGCATTTAATGAGTACAAAGCTACTTTCAGTCAACACCTAGTGCTAAGGAACAAAACGATCTTGTCATTTGTTAGAAAAAATTGGGATAGTGAACTCATCGATGAGGATGGATCAAGGTGAGTGAAAGGGTAGGTGGAAGATCCCCTAAGCTAGATGAAATTCTAGTAATTTGTCAACAAGCTCATTGCAAAGGTCAAAATGCCTTGATCTATAAGAAGCTTTTAATTCACGGACACATTACATCTGGGTCTAATATATGTGCTGCATCCAACTACAAACTGATCCAACTTCGAATTGGAGTCAATAATTTTTGAGCCAAACCTCAAGTAGCACAAGGCCACATGGAAATGAAGGTATGCCTAAGGATGATTCAATAATCATTCACATTGGTAAACCTCTAGAAAGGGGGGAGCTACAACAACTTCCGTGTCTAATCTACATACACTAACAGACAAAGAGATGAAAGAAGCACCTCTGGGATGGGAGTTTAAGCTAAGACAAAGATTAAGGATGTGGATGGAAATATCTTCCTTAGGATTGTCCAATGCTTGTATGAATCGTGATGGAGTCCTTTTCTAGATTAGAACCATAAGATTGGTGGGAGGATGATGAAAATCAGTATCTAGAAGCTCACAACCATCATTCATAATCAACCAAAGATCTCCGAGGAGGAAGAATGTATGATGAGATTTCAAAATGTGCACATTGTGATATTCACTTTGTCTTTTTCAAATGCCAACTTAGTAGGTAAAATGAAAAAAGAAATTTTCAACAATGTGGAATCAAAAAAATGTTATTGAATTAGTGAATTTGGGAGGTCATTTGGAGGGCCTTATTGACGAGAGAGAAAAGGAGGCGTGTCCAATCAGCAACAAAAAAATACTAAAGAAAGAGAAGAACATGAGGTAAAACCTCATTTTTACGGCGTTTAAGGTATCTATATGTGGGCACAGGGTCTAAATGTAGTTATGGTACTGAAAGACAACTACGATAATGTATCATTCTCTTGCCACCAAAAGCTCTTGCTCCATTAACCAAGCATTCAAAACTGAATTTCCCTCCATTGGAAGCAAGTTCATGCTTTCTTCTACCACTCAAAAAGAGCCATGGTTTCTTCTTCTTTTTCTTCCCATCCTAATAGCTCTAGGGGTTGTTGTGATCTCTCCCCAGCCAGCCTCGCCATTAGTCTCCCAAGGAGGCCGAGTAGCACCATAAGCTCTATCACTATCTCAAACTCCATCAATATAGATAGTCAATGGCAACAACAGACAATATACAAAGGTTCTTGGGTTCTTATGCAACCAGGAAGGAGGAAAAGATCCTCAACAACAAATCTATTTTGTTCAGCATGGAAAGAACGAGTGCTAGATTTCAAAGTGGACGTGGGCAAGAAAACTGTCAAGGAGGTTTTGGTACAACATGTCTATAGTCACTCCGATGTGATTACTAATGGCGGAGATGTCTCATTGGCTTATCATCCTTGATGCAACTGTAAGTGTGTTCATAGCCTTCCATCTATATTCTTTCTTTTAG